>NC_056745.1:489977749-490212749 GCF_019279795.1 Protopterus annectens
AAGTTGCAGTTCAAGGCATATGTATCTCAAGACCAAACCAAACCAAAACATACCATCAAAGAATTTAAGACACAGAAAGATGCAACAGAATACACAGAGAAAGTGGGAGCCATGGATTGCTGACAAAATGTTAGGAACAAAAGTGAGAGACAATGCAAGAGCTAAGCAACATGATTTGGGGAGAAGACAAAGAACAAGAACTATGTGGAAAATGGTTGGAGGAGAACCCTATGAAGAAATCAGGAGGAGAAATGGAAAGGATATGGGATAAATAAAGAAGCAAATCTGCTTAGAGAAAAGGAGGGAAGCAAAATGGCATTTAAAAGCTTAAAAGATTTAGATAAATACAGTAAACCAAAAATACAGTGGTGGAACAATGTATATTTAAACAAAGAATGGAAAAAGATGAAGAAAGAAACACAGGAAGTAGAGAGCTAAAATGGGGAAAGGAAGAGAAGGGTGCCATGGAAGAAAAAATGGGACAAAAAAAAAAAAGAAAAAAAGAAGTTCTAAGGAGAAGAACAATTTTTGATATTTGTCTTTTCTAGGTTTTCAGTCTTTTTTTTTGGCTGCTGACATTTCATTAGGGAGCCACCTGACAATGGTGTTATATCAATGGTATTCAAGTCCTAAAGGACTGATAAAAGAAGGAAGACAGGAAAGAAAATAGTCACTGTTGGAGATTCAGAGAAGCAGAGACAAGAATAATACGTATGTTTTGGGAATGTTAGTGGGCACTAGAGATATAGAAAATGCACTGTGGATATGGAAGGATATATTTCACAAGGAGGATATATAAATAATCAACTTGTAATAACTTTTATCCAGCCACAAATGTAAATAGAAAGACATGAAATATTCATAAATGGTATATATTTCAAACACAGCATACACTGTTGGCTAATCATTTGCTACATGGTTATATAACTAATTATGCTGCATTAAAGAGTTTTCACTTAGAAATAACTTGCACATGAATTATTAAATACCATAATATAAAAAGTGTCATTTAAATACATGGGTAAAAGTACACTCAAATTAATGATCCATGAATATTCACATTTATGCATAAAACAAAAGGTACATGTGATGCTCAGAAAGCATATGTGCGAGTAAAGGTAAACTAGCACTGATTTTTTGCAAAGTATGCTTATAAAAAGAATTTCTAGTTTTCCTGCATCTAACATCACCTAGATTCTAACAAATACATAACCTAAAATGATGTGAAGTTTGGCCAATATAAAAGGCTACACAAATGTGGTGAACCAGATAAATAAGCTGTACTGGGTAATCACCCTACTCAGGAGCCAGAGCCTTTCACTGTCTGCATCTTACTAGTCATCATGGCCTCAAAAAAACAGTTGCTCTTCAACCCCTGAGTACTACACAAGTCCTAGTCTTCCACCCTCCAGCAACATGGCTCATCAGTCTGCTCTCATCCCATCTGAAGACAGCCTGATCGCATTAGGTGCTCAAACGCAATGTAGAAACTGCCTTATGTTTACAGAATGTTCACATCTACTACTGATAGATAGTACAACCTGCAAGAGATGTAAATAGTTAAGAAATATAAAGGTAAACTTCTCCCATCAGTCCACTATTGGTAAGCACCATACCTTTACAGCACCACATCAATCACAGCACACTGCTAGGCCCATGATATATGCTGAGGCTGTAAAGAAAATTTGCTAAAACCTCCTAGAACACATTCTAAAATATTCCAACCTCCATGAGGCAATACCTACTATTTCTGCACTTCCACATAGTGCAGTTCCACACAACTCACCAAAGAGTAATCCAGGAAGCAGAATTAAGTCCATAATGCTGCCTAAGAATGCTTCCACACAAGGAAATGTTTATGTCATAGGTGACTCTATAGTTAGGAATACAGACACCACACCCACTACATTGGAAAAGGACAGAGTGACTGTAAACTGACTGACCAATGCCAAGATCTGTGATGTTACAGGTACCCTAGAGACCCTTAAGCCAGACAAATATGACAACTACCTATGGTTGCTTGTGTGGGGACAAATGATCTTAGGTGTATCACACAGAGGGGCATGCAAAGAGACAAGTTGGAACTTATTGTGTTAGCGATAGAAACATACTGGTCTTGAGTAGTATACTTCCTTCAGCAAGAATGATTCATACATACCAAAACAAGATAATTGGATTTAACAAATGACTAAATAGTTGGTGTCAGTCTATGCGTGTGTCTAATATTTCTCAGTCTGGGATGAGATAGTAACAAGACATCTTTTGGTCATCCTCTCTGTCAGGTCTTATTGTATAACCCTTTCAACAACTGACACCATCTTTAGGGACTTCTCCAGGACACACTTACTTCAGCTTGTAGAATACATATACAAAATTCTCAGCAATCCCTTGCAAGTAGACCCAGCTGATAGGGCTATCACATTTACCTTTGACTTTTACCAGTACCTAAACTGCTACATAGAAATGTCAGTACCCATCAACCCTAAATATAATAGTAAATTCAGAAAGAAACCTCTCTGGTGGAACTCCTGTATAAATAAATCATACAACAAAACAAGGAAGGTAATAGAAAGTTAAAATAAATTCCAATCCCCTTATCTCAAGACCAAACCAAAACATACCATCAAAGAATTTAAGACAACTATTAGAAAATTTAAACCAGGATACAAAATTAAGGTTGCCACAGAAACCAAATGAATCTACAAATCTTTCTTCAACTATATCAGAAAATTAAGGAACAATGTCCAACAATTTACAGAGCTCATCTATAATAACATCACACACACACTGACTCAAGAATATAGCCAATGTATTAGCAGACAAATTTAGTGCTAACTTTAACCCACTTACTCATACTGTGGACACCACTATCTCTGAAAATTTAGTTTTCCCTGAAATCACCATGGAACAAGTCTTAGAATCCCAGTAAAAGGCTAAAAATAATATTGCGCTGTGAGCAGATCACATACCAGCCTCCATGCTCATTAGTGTAGCAGTCTCTATTTAAATTGCTCAACCTCAGCTTGAATACTGGGTCTGTGCCTTATGACTGGAAAACAGCTATACAAGGATAGTCACTCTACAATTCTGGGTAATTGGTGACCCATCAGCCTCTGCTATCCTTATGTGCAAAGCAATGAAATGTATCATAGTACAACTCATTTATGCAGACATAGACAACTTAACAAAACTAGACCCCATTTTGTGAAGGGCAACGCTTACCTCCTGAATCTAGTGAGTTTCTTTGAAAAGGTTATAGAGGCTGTGGATAAGGGTCACTCGGTGCACACTGCTTATCTTGACCTGGCCAAGGCTTTTGATAGTACTCTCCACAAAGACAAAATTAATATAAATCCCTAAGTTGTCTATTATATAGCAAATTGTGTATCCAACAGACTCCAGGTCATGAAAGTTGCTAGTATAGCTCCAAACAGTGTTGGAATGTGCACATACCTTGTCTGCTGAAAATGGTCTAAAGTTAAATGTAAAAAGAAAAATGGCAGAGTAGTAGTTTTTGGCAAAAAAGCTACTCCCACCTCATATTTTATAAATAGTACTTCTCTTCAGGCAGAGAGAGAATCATAAGTGACCTGGGTACTTATGCAGACAACTGTCATTTGGTCATCTTGTTTCCATGATAGTAAATCCCTTTATTTGGCTCAATTCATTCTCAAGAGAATCTTGTCAGGAGCCAAAGAAGTCATCCTACTTCTGTATTCCTCCTTTATGAGACCCATCACTGAATACAATGCCCCCTTTGGTATGCAAAAATCCAAACATATTTCTTAGATGGAAAGACCTCAAAGATTTCTAATTAAAAGAATTAAAGATTTTAAATCCTTTAACTATACTGAAAGACTAACATGACTGTCTTTATACTTAGTAGCCTATCAGCTGCTCTGAGGTGACCTGTACCTAACTATTCAAGGCCTGAAAGAGCCAGTCCTTACTGACCTCATTCGCAAAACCATTGCCTCTGCAAACACCCACACTAGAGACCCAAACCTACACCAAAAGAAGACTAGTTGGTGGGATAAGATCTTAACATTGTGAATTTCCAGCCTATGGAATAATTTGCAACTACAAGTTACATAAAGTACTACTTTAACTACCTTTAAAGGTAATCCTGATGACTGGATGGACATACACAATTTTACACTGGACTCATTATGTGAGGCCTTGACTTGATTTGGGGGGAAAGCAGTATTATGTTCTTGAAAAGGGTGACAACTGACAAGAACTTTTAAGTTTGTCTAATGTAAGGCACATGTAGCTAGCCACCATATGGTCTCCATGATTGCTTGCTAATATCATTGCTTTGTTCCTGTGTTTATAATCTGTACATCTTAAACAAACAACCTGTCCAGCAATAGTGGCAGAGCACTACAAAAGGATGGAGTAACAAAAGAAGGCTACACCCATAGACTATTCTTACCACTAATAACAATGAGGATAACTAACAACATAAATCTGCATGGATTGATCAATATAGTTAACACCGCAATCAAAACAAATAAATAAATTATACTTAATATGACAATGCAATTAGATTAAAAATGGATGGAGTAACAAAAGAAGGCTACACACATAGACTATTCTTATCACAAATAACAATGAGGATAACTAACCACATATATCTGCAATGGTATAAATCCCTATGTCACAAGATGGGTTGCCAACTGGCTCACTGACTGAACCCACACTGTGAAAGTAGCAGACTCTAAATCCAACTTCAGACCAGTGACAAGTGGAGTACCACAGGGTTCAGTCCTAGGTCCTCTCCTGTTTAGTATCTACTTCTCTGAAGTACAGGCTAACACAGGTCTTTGACTAACAAAGTTCGCAGATGACTGCAAACTAGGAGCCATAATCAAATATCCTAACGATGTGGACATCCTACAAAAGGGCCTCACTGAGACAGATGCCTTGTGTCAAAGCCATGGCCTCAAGCTCAATACCAAAAAGTGCATTGTCATCCCTTTTGGTAAAAACTCTGTACCCATGAACTACCACATAGGCAGTAGTCTACATAACACTGAATGTGTGATAAGAGACCTTGGGACACAGGTGGACAGTAGTCTCTCCTTTGATAATCACATCGCCACAGTAGTCAGGAAATCCTTCTACGTGGCACACCTCATCACAAAAGGTTTCTCATCCAGGAAAAAAGGGGTCATTGTTCCCCTCTACTCATCACTCATTAGACCCATTATAGAGTACAACACCCCTTTTGGTATGTACCTCACAAGACATCTACAACAACTGGAAAGACCACAGAAATACCTCACAAAGAGGATTACTGGCTTCAAACAGATGCCCTACGCAGACCGTCTCAAAAACCTCCAGCTTTACTCTGTCACATATCTCCTACTCAGAGGCGATCTCTGCCTAACATACAAAGCTATGTCAAACCCAGAGCTGTTGGACATCCTCCATGTAAAGAAATCCCAATCCCTCTGAGCTAAACGCTCTAGGGACCTAAACCTTGTCACCACAATAAACAGAACATGCTGGAGGGATAGATTCCTGTCTCAGAGACTTCCCATACCCTGGAACAAACTACCTATCTATATCAAACAAAGCTCCTCATTAGCACTCTTCAAGAAAAATCTTGATGATTGGATGGGAGATAGGAAATTCACCCCGGGGATCACATCTGTGGCTCTGCTTGACAGGGGCACAGGAATATAATTTTCTTGGGTGGCAAAAGCCAGGGTACCATTTGGCTAGGCTTATATAGGCCCTAGGGCCAATAGCCTAGTACCTACCTATGAAACTATGAACCTATGGATTGATCAGTATAGTTAAAACTGCAATCAAAACAAATTATACTTAATATGATAATGCAATTAGATTAAAAAAGGATGGAGTAACAAAAGACGGCTACACTCATAGTCTATTCTTACCATAAATAACAATTTGGATAACTAACAACATAAATTGTCATGAATTAATCAGTATAGTCAAAACAAAAAAATAAAAATAAATAAATAGATTATAGATAATAAGATAATGCAATTAGATTAAAAAAACTACAAGACCATTAATTAAATATAACAAAACGAGAAAAATCCTAAAAAAAGTTTTTGTTAAAAGATAATTGCAATTTATAATAAAGTCCTTGTAAAAAAAAAACCCACTGAGGACAGCAGTAAATTTAACTTATCTTTGTAGCCCGGTTTCCTATGAGTACTACGAAAATGCATTTTGTCTAATGCGTTTTCATCAACACATGTAGAGCAAACAGGCAAAACAGCGAATTCTTTTCCTGGGAAAGAAGTCGCTTGACTGCATCGTTGTTTTGCCGTGTTCTTAAGTGTAGTGTGGTCCCTTGTCCGGTATAGCTCCTGAGCATGATTGTGCAACAGTTACTGACCTTAGGGTTAGGGTGCGGGTTAAGGTAAGTGCATATATATGAAAGTGCTTACTGTTTTATATTTTGTGTTAGATGTATGGTTGAGTTATGTGTGTATGTGTTTTCAGCTGTTTACTTTTGTTTTGGGGGGGTAGAATTAGGTTTAAGGTAAGTGTGTATGTGTTTGGAACTATTTATGTAAATGTGCGAGAGTTACTGACCTTAGGGTTAGAGTGCGGGTTAAGGTAAGTGTATATGGTTTAAAATGTTTACTGTTTTTTTTTCGTTAAATGTATGGTTGGGTTATGTGCATATTTTTAGCTGTTTACTGGTTTTTGGGGGGGGTATAATTAGGATTAGGGTATGTGTGTATGTGTTTGGAAGTGTTTAATGTTTTTTTTGCGGGGGTTGGAACAGCGATTTCTTTCCCTAGGAAAGAAATCGCTGTTCTGTGGATTCGACATTTTCAGCTTTCGCTGAAAATGTGTCGATGAAACATCGTTTGCTGTTATTAGCGTTCAATGTTGCAATATAGACCCTTGTAGCCCTATTATGAGCTGGGGTTATTCTTAAGTTGGAGTATATAGTTTAGAATGAGGGTTAGAAGAACAAACCAACTTGGTGAGCCATAAATAGAACTTAGAATCCAACAATAATATTAACAACCATGAAAACCAATACCCTTCATATAAATGTTGCCAATCCCAGAACTGCAGAGAACAGAAAAATTGCAGTCACAAGCATTCAAAATAGCAATGAAAGCCATGACAGACAAAGAATGATTGTCCAAAACAAAAGTCTGCTGTAGCACAAATGAAAGCAAATGTTGCTTTGGTACCAGAAGTTAACTAGAATATGAAGAATTAGTTGCAGAAGTTAACAAGAATATGGTGAACTATAACTTCTAGATCAACATCAGAGAGGACAAAAAAGTGATCCAAAATGAGGTGGCATTAAGTAACTCTTCAATAAGACTAAATTTATTGCAGCTGATCTTCTGAAAACACACATGAAATGCTTATCTTGGATTTGATACGAAATCAATCCATCACATAATGAGTGTTAAAGCTTCTCTTCTAGAAAAAGGGAAAGGACCAAGTACTGTTTCCATAAAGACAGCATGCATAGATTCTGCTAATTAAATGCACCAGAACAAAGCTAGACAGTGAACTGCAAAATAGCACACCAGCAGCCAGGTGGGAAACATAAGAGTTCAGAAAAACAGATCAGAGCAATTCAACAGAAACAAGCCAAATAATATGCCAAAAGACAATCATTAAAGCAGTACCAAAGAAAACAATCAAAGTTCTAAGAGAACTAGCCAGTGTAGCAAATAATGGTCAACAAGATGAGTCCAGAGTAAAAAAAATTACAGTGAAATAAGTGGCTAAACTTAATCAATGTTCATGATCCCACATGGGACAAAATGTGGATGCAGAGAAATAATATTTGGAACAGTCATGCAAGAGCTAAAACATGCTGATAAACAAAAGCACATTATATGATATACACAATGCAGCTCATATGGAAAATCCAAGAATGAATTTAGGGTTGCTGACACATTTATGTAATCTCACACACTGTAATAATGCATGCCTTATACAAATAAATCTAAAAGAAACCTTAACAAAAAAGGGTGCTGGTAAGGTGAACAGGCTCTATAGAGATCAGACTAACTATCCTTAGAACAGCTTACCACTTGACATGCACTTTAATCTGTTTATATTCTGTAATTAACCCTTAGCATCATAACTAGTTACTTGCAGCAGAGCAAGGCTTAATGTGGTGTTTATTCATACCAGAAGCTTTCAACAGTATCATAAAGCCAGACAGTATGTGCTGTCAGGAAATGCCCTAAGTAAGTTTGACTGGGACATACCTCTCAACTGTACAATCTTTGCAAAATGTCCAGATTTTTACATCATATTTTTGGTCCATTTTTCATAAAATTTAGATTTTCTGTCAAATTAGTGACATATCATTAAAGATTGAAGTTAGAAAATAATGATAGGCTTTTGAGTTTTGGACTTCATACCCTTCAGAAAATCCATGCTAATGCAAAACCTGTTATTCTATCAACTTTAAGTTTGTAAGACCAATATTTAAAAATTGTCCCTATTTGTGGGCCTTTGTCCCAGTTTTATTCATGGCTTTGTCCAGATTTCTTGCTCTAAGAGGTTGTGAGGTATGGCAACAGATTTCATATATGATTGTTATCTTTAGTTGTCTGTAGGAATTTACTCTGTAAGATAGTAGATATATATATATATATATATATATATATATATATAAAGAAATGCATACTTTGTTCTCTTACTGCAGAATGTGTTGACAAAGGTAACAGTGTTACAGGCAATTGTGATAGAAAATAGTTGCCACATTAAAAATAAAAACAACATGCAAAAGCTGCAAAAATATTAAACCATCACACAGACAGACAGTGGAATTAAAAACTGAATGCCAGTTGTGGAGTTATGCGGCAACTGCTCTAACCACTATACTGTGATGACCTGTGAATTTCCTAGATGGCTTTCAGTTTAAACAAAACAGTGCTGATAGGGAACTGCAGCCTTCTGCACAAATATAAGCGAAAGATAAATATCATGCACTTATATAGGAAGCTAAAACATTAAATATTGTTTATTGACACCATTCATTCTGTAAAACTCTTGACTTTTCTGAGGAGAAGGGGAAAATGAGCAATTACTATCTCTGGCAGATTTGTTATATATTGCAGAAAGTAAAAAGCAAAATAGTTGCTAGCTCTTTGTAAAAAGCTACACAGTACTACATATGCTCACCATTTATACTTTGAAAATTGTTTTATAATCCTAGACATAAAGCATAAGTGACAAGATTTCCTGAAAAAGAAGTTAAGTCTAACAATATGAACACATATTTACTAACTGAATACTAGATTAAAATAAATGATATTCCTTTGCAGGGGAGTGTCCTCCTTTACCACCCAAGTGGCAGCTTCACCCCAAATACATCTGATAACTAAATATACTAATTCTAAGGTTGCTCTATCTCTAAGTGAAGAGAATAATTTGCTGCCTAAGTGCATACCACAACCATATTCAGAGTAATTTTTGACAAGCTTTCTACAACCTGTGTAGAAATTTGTCCTCCATTTCTGCTTATCTTGGCAACCAAAATCTGAAGCTACTTACTGAGGGAACCCTTCTGAATCTGCCCACCTGGACATTCAGACACTTCTTAATAAGAAGTTGAAAATTATCCATTTAGAGACTTCTGCTGTCCAGTCTGCCAGACATCTCCATCATGTCAGATGAAGAACAGGGCCATCTAGTTACTACACCAGTTTCCTCTGTTGTGACCCCTTTGAGGCTGAAACTAGATTAGTTTCTTGCATGTCCACTGATGCTAAGCATAAATCCACTACAGAAGAGAAGGAGAGCCAAGGCTGATTATCTCGGAAGGGTCTAGGGGGATTCTCCAGATACATATTAGGGATGAGCTTCCTGGTTCCCTTATAGATGTTAAGCAGGGCTATGAGCCACCTCATCTGGTTAGGGCTCTTTTCTGACATAGCTGCACAGGAATCTAGGGGTCAGAAGCCATTTTTTCCAGACAAATTTGCTTCTGTTTCATATTTATACTTCCCAGCCACTAAGCCAAGTTGCTCATTCCCTCTGGTTAACAATGAGCTATCCCATCAGGCAACAAATCACCACAGATTCATGGTACCTTTCCATAATACAAAGAGGTCATTTCATTGTTTGGAAATTCCTTCTACCTTTTTCAAGGATTTCTCGACCTCCACTTTGCCATTGCACTTTTTTCTTCTCTTCTTCAGAACTTTTGGCTTAAGGAACTATTCAACCTGTTACTCCTTTCCAGAGATGCACAGGGTTTTATTCTAGGATGTTTCTGCTTCTCAAGAATGAGGAATATTGGAGCCCCATTCTGGATCCCTACTTCCACAACACATTTCTGAGGGTCTCCTCTTTCAAAATGTTATCTTTCCAGCTCCTGTTTTGTTTGTTACTTCCTTAGGCCTTTCCAGTCTTTTTGAACCTGAAGGATGTTTATCTTGACATTCCTATTCACTCTCTCTACAGGAAATGTATATGGTGTCCTGTTATTTCCAAACATAATCAGTTCTCTTCTTTGCCATTTGCACTTTCTACAGCATCTTGGGTCTTAAATACCAACTTCATGGTATCCAGATTTTTCCTCATCTGGACAACCTTCTCATTCAAGCTCCTTCTCATCAGCAACTAAAATTTAGACTTCACCATGTTTCTTTTTCAAAGTGTGGGGTTCACCCTCAGTCTCAAAAATCTGTCTTCACAAGATCAAGTTTTCCTGGGGAAGACTTGGACCTTGCCTATATGGCCTTTCTTTCTCCTCCCAAGGTCACCTTCTTGCCAGCTTTCTTCCAGATTCTTCTTGCCTTACAAGTGATGTTGTATCTACAAGAGAGTTCCTTTAGGCTCTGGTGTATATGGCTTCTACAATTATTATGGTTTCTTTCACCAGACCTCACATGAGGAAGCTTCACTGGTATCTACAGACAATCTGGCTTCAGTACTGTAACCCCTGGAATTATTTGTTCCTCTCTTGTCTTGTCTCAAACAGAAATTTCTGTGGTGGATCCATCAGCTATCTCTGAATCCATGCCTACCTTTTTGTGCTCCTTCCCCCACTCAGGAGCTCTATACAGATGCTTTAGATCTGGGGTGGGGGGCTTCTTCCAACAACATCAAGTGCCATGGAGTGTTGTCTCCCAGACAAATGGAGGACCACATCAACATAAAAGATGAGGGCTTTAGCCACTCTCATGGCATAGAGGGATAAAGCCCTGACTAAAATCCAGCCTATTTGGGTTCAGTTAGTGGATTGGCAGACTGACAGAGCAGCAGAGAGTGATGGGCATTCCCAACCCCGGGGTGGATGGGCAGACCTGTGGGGGCCTGTGGTGTATACCCTTGTTAGAAGCTGGGAAAGACATACTAGGTAGGTGTGAAAAATGGGGTATAAAGTGGGGATGTGTCTGAGCTGCTGCAGAGGTGGAGTGATACACCACACATTTCCATTGCATGCCCACAACCTAAACATACCATTAGGTCTGTAAAGGGAAGGGGGAAACAGGTAGGTCTTAAACTGGTTACCTCCCCTCAGACAGATGCATAGATGTATCAAGCCCCTAGATGCCTAGTTCAGCAACTTGCACCAGCAATGCCAGAGAGATGGGGTAAGCACGGGTACACCCAGTGCAGGCAGGTACCAGGGTCCGGAGAGAGCACAGTGAAGAGACAGTGATGGGAAAAATGAAGGAGATGAGGGCTCTGATTTTGGCTGTTCAAGCCCTGTATCCCCTCTGGTTTCCAGGTCCTTGTCAAGTTTAAACAGATAACATCACTGTCATAATCAAACAAGGGGGCACAAAGACATATCTTCTTTGCAGGCTAGCTCTTCTTGTTTGGGAATTGGCTATCTGCCATCATCTGATCCTTCAGGTAGTTTACAACATGAACAAGTCCAGGGCAGATCCTTATGAATGGATGCTTCACAATGATATCTTCCAGGACATTATTCATTAGTAGGGTACTGCTCAATTTGCTCTGTTTGCTTCGTCTCTCAAGAGACAACTGCCTATGTTCTGTTCCATGGTGCTAAGTCCTCTGGCTTGAAAAGTGTATGCCTTGCCTTTTTTTTTGTTTTAGAAAGGGTTATTTCTGTATGCTCATCCCCTCTTCCTCTGCTGCCCAAGGTCTTACACAGGATCATGTGGAAAAGGCCCAAAATCTTGCTAGTGACTCCATTTTGGCCCAGACAGCACTGGTTCCCCTTTCCATTTCATCTGGACAGGGGCAATCATCATGAATTACCTCACAGAATTGCTCTCTATAAACAGGACAAGAGCTCTCTCATTCACTCTAATCTGCTTACATTATGACTGACTCTTTGGATGATAAGATTTTGATTCCTTTTCAACATCAGTTTTCTGTGGATGTGCTTCAGGCTTTGCAGGTGGCCAGACAACCCCCTACTAGAAAATCCTTTGTGTTGCTAAATTGAAGAGATTTTCTCATTGGTGTCACAGGTACTGCTACTTTTTTGTTGTTGTTATGTTGTGAATTACTCAATTCTAACTTGGCATATTCATCTGTTAAAGGTCATTTATCAGCCAATTTTGCTTGCCTGCCCTTGGATCCACACTTTCCCTAATTCTGAAGTTAAACAATTTCTAAAACACATCTTTTGCATATGGCACTCGAGAAAGCCCATTGCACCTTCTTGGGACTTTAATTTTGTTCAGTAAACATTTAGTCAGCCTCCCTTTGAGCCTGCAGCTTCCTCTATTTTACAGTTCTGTGCCTGAAAAACTGTTTTCTTGGTGGCTCTTCCTTCTGCCAAAAGGATCTCTGAAAGCCAGGCTCTTATGGGAGTCCCCTCCCTGCTTTTTTTTTTTTTTTTTTTTTTTTTTAGATAGTGATAGAGTTTGTCTTCACACCAATCCTTCCTTAATACCCAAGGTGGTCAGTGACTACCAGAACATTGACCTTCCCTGTTTTTTCCCTTCACTTCAGAATTCTGTTGAGAGGATTCTACATACTTTACATTTGCATAGACAACTAGGATATTATCTGGATAAACCTAGAGCAGCTTTTCATCTCCTTTCATATGAATAACTTGGGTTAGTCTGTCTTTAAGCAAACTATCTAATATTGGGTTTCTAAGGCCATTTTTGTTATTCTTTTCATGGTAATCACCCTTCTTCTTCTATATGGCCTATTCTACCAGGTACTTTTTTCAAGGGTCTGGGTCTATTTTAGAAGCTGCTACTTGGTTTTCTGTATATTATATTTACTAAGCATTGCAAGTTGGATGAAGTATCAAGGGCCAGAGCTGGTTTTGCCAGGACCATTCTTCATATTTTTTGAAGGGTTATTCTGCTGCTTCCTACCTCCCCTTCTATCTCCTACAGCAGATTTATACTGTCCTTTTAGTGAGGAATACTACAAGATAAGGCAGGACATAGTATAATTATGTAAGGACTTGCCATAACAGTAGGTGCCCTACTTCTCACTGTTGCAGTATTCTGTCCATCTCTCCAACCCTCTGCTTTTTTTTTTTTTCCCCTGGTCATGGGGTCCTTCATTTGCCTCTTTCTGGATGTACATGCTCTTCTTTTCTTCCACTTGGGTTGCTCTGGTTCTCCTTGGGCAATTCAGTTCTAATGATTAGGTGTCCATATGTCACTTATGTACCTTACATCCTAAATGCACAACCTCCATCTGATGTATGTCACCTGAAAGGGCCTAAGGCTTTGCTATGCTGTACATAAGTATGACTATCCTTTGTAAAAAGTAGGACATCAACTGTTATGGTAACTACTTACACAAGTGTACTTTTTTCCTTCCACTTGTTTTATTTAAGAGAATCTTTCAAACCTTGGCATACTGCCTTCTTAGATGGATCTGAGCCCCTCAGGCACTCACATTTTAAATGTTAACAAATAGCATTTAAGTTATATGACTTTAAAATTAATAATATAACATGAAACATTATGCATTCCATATTTTGTTCTCCTGCTGTGGGTTTGAAATATGTGATTTGCCATGTAGTCATTTTAGCTACCATTTTGTCAAACTGCTGTGTCAATTGTAAATGGATTTTTAAGTGTTACCTCACAATTACTTTCATAAATCATTGTTTAGATAAAAAAGCACAAATTCAGTTTCATGTTTCCGGTGGTGGTGTTCCATAGGTATGAGGAACACATCAGCTCAAAATGTTAAGTCTTGTCAGCATTATATGCATTTAATAAAAATAGTGTTGGAAAGTGATCTGGCCATTTTAACTATATAACTTATTAACTGTGTGCATGTTTGGTATGAAGTTTTAGAGTACTTGTTTTAGGGATACATCATTCAGACTATAGTGTGTTATACCCCAGTTTCATTTGTAAAACTCAGCATATCCTATCTGTGTTTTAATGGGTTTCAGAGGAGTGCTCTTGTTTTCTCCCACATACCATAGACATGTCAGAGGTGAATTAGCAGTCCTGCAATTTGCCTTGTGTGCAGGTCATGATTATGTGATGGGCTGGCACCCTGTGCATGATTAGTATGACTGCCTTATGCTCACTGAATGCCAACTCCATCATTACTCTGGCATGATTTTGCTTACCTAGAAGTTACCTTTTTCCTCCTCATCTGAATGTGTCCTCTAATACTTGCTTGATCAATTTGTAGCTAAATTTGAAGGAGCTATGACAAGAATCAGCACCTTCAAAACTGAGTTCATGGAACTCTCCCAGTAAATAATAGAATGTTTTCTTCAGCCAGAGGTCAGGGGTGCAGCAAACCTTACAGAAGATCCTTATGCATCTTTGAATCTTGTTCGTGAGTTATAACAAAGGGAACATGAGACTGACAAGCTCACTGGAGCAAGTACAACACTGAATGATAAGACGGTCTGCAGTATAAAAGCATAACGTAAGAAGTTAACAGTCATTCTACTTATGAGTCATTACTTCTGATCACATAGTAGAAGAACGGATGATTGGAATGAGGGCTCATTTACAAGCAGCTAAAGTGAGTTTTCTATGCATGGTCACTGGGCTCAGTAATTATGAAAGGCAAGGGATTCTATAACCTGGGACAGCACTTGAATAGAGTTGCTGCTCCCTTCAGTTCAAAAGGTGTGTAAGGGGGTTGTTTCAGATTTTATAATGATACTCATTCTCTGCTTTTGGATTTATTATGCATATGGCATGGTAGAAAAAGGTACTAAGAAAACTCAGAACAAACCAGAATCTCTTCAAAGGCCTAAGATGGTTAGGAATTCCCAGGACAGCAAGACTCTGGTTGAAGAATGGGAATATTGGTTCAGCATGCTTAGTTTATTTTTATTGCAAGTCTCATCAAGAGACCAGAATAAGGAAAAGAAGAGCATGGGAACACACACACACACACTCACACACACACACACACACACACACACACACACACACACACACATATATATATATATATATATATATATATATATATATATATATATATATATATATATATATTTATATATATATATAACCCGTGATTGAAGGACCTTTAATTGGTCATGATTTCTTGATCTTATTTTATCAATATCCACATCCGAAAAGCATATAAAATTAAACAGTGTTATTCTAAACAAATACATGACAAGAAAAACAGTGTTTTAGCAGGCATTTATGTTCACTGTATTACCACATGGGGGACAATGCCCACCATGTTCTCACACACATTAACATACTAACTCCAGTTTTGTATAACATTGAAGAGAAAAAGGAACTACCTTTACCTACTGTTTTACAACTTGTTGCATAACACTGGCACTTTTGTAAATAACTAACTGCTTTTACCTTCCTCCCGATACATTGCAAAGTGAGTAAAACAAAAATTATTTTTGTCTACAACCCTCTTTCTTTAAATACACTAACTCCAGGATTACGCAATTGTTATATAATCCTACTACTTATCAGTCTCCAGTTCCAACAAATATAATAATAATAATAATAATAATAATAATAATAATAATAATAATGACAGTTCTAACAGCTTTCACATCAAAGAAACAGGAATCAGTCAACTGTCTAGGATCCTTGCATCTCTCTCTCTCTCTCTCTATATATATATATATATATATATATATATATATATATATATATATATATATATGGTTTACTATTGTTTGTTCGAACGGCAAAACATTTGCCGTTCAAAACAATGAATAGTAAACCCGAAAACACACATTCCGACCTGCCACAATGTCAACCCAAATGATCGACACATTTGAGTCGACATTGTGGCCAAAACCATCACGTGATAGCCATATAGGAGCTGAAGTAAATCAGACTCCTATATGACAAATCACATTTTTTCAGGGGGGCAAACCCCCCACACCTCCCTACTAATATATTCTAACTCCGAGATTGCACTACAGTGAGGATATGGATGAATTTCCAATGCCCACTATACCATGATCTCCGTGCAGATAGTCGAATACACTTATGCAAATGCACTGCAGCATTCGCATAAGTGTGTTCGACTAACCCATCCATTTATGTTTTGTGCATGACATTCTGATTTTCGGCAGCAGTGCTGTCGACAGAATGTGGTTCGCACAAAACATAGTAAACTATATATATATATATATATATAGATATAGTTAGAATGCACATGCTATCAATTAGTTTTTGAATGATTTTTGGCTGGCTGTTTTTGCTGTTTCACAGTTTACTGAGGTCAGTGTTTTAATGGTCAGCAGGATTTGATCTCAATGTTTGTGTGTGTGTGTGTGTGTGTGTGTGTGTGTGTGTGTGTGTGTGTGTGTGTGTGTGTGTGTGTGTGTGTGTGTGCATGCATGCATGCGTGTGGGCGTGGGTGTGTATGTGGTTATATTTCTATTAGTTGAATGTCTGTTTCATTATGTGCAGGCTTTGCTTCACAAATCGCTAGTTGTTAAGTTGAATTATCTACAGCTGATGTCTGAATCATTGATGATAAGATAATTTTGGGTTATTTCACTTTGGTCATGGTTGTACCACTGTGAAGTTAGTACTTATAAATCAGGGGGTGTAGGGGTAGAGTCTCACTATCAGCAGGTATAAGTGGTGAACATAATTGTACTACTTGTATTGGTTGCACAATTTCATACACTTGTTTAACACAGGTAGTGTTTACTTAGCTTATGATCTTTATGTCTGACTGCAAAAATAAACTATGTTGTTGTCTTTCGGCTTTTCCCAGTTAGGGGTCGCCACAGCGGAACTCCGGTCTGCTAATGATTGGCAGTAGATTTTCACAGTGCCGAGTTGCCAGCTTGAAGCCCAACCTTCAACTAATGCACGCCCATTCACGCATGTCTTTCAGAACGCCACTTGACCCGCGGGGAGGACATGAAGACTCCACACAGAAGGCACTCCCCACACACTAGCTGAGAATCGAACGAGAGGACCTCTTGCTGTGAGGCAACAACGCTACCGCTGCACCACCGCGGATTCTTATAGTTTATTTTTTCAATCAATTTATTGTGATGGTTTGTGCCATGGTTAGTGTCATACAGTACAATGGGTCAATGTGATATGGTATGTCTAAGGGTATGCACAATGTACTGCAACAGGATCATATACGTACAGAAGCAGAGGAGGAGGAGGAGGAGTTTGTCTACAACTGTGAAATAGGGAGCAGGTTTTGTGATTGCTGCCATATCTGCTTTTGTATTTTTGGTTGGATTTTGCTGTATGTCTTTGTGTGTGTGTGTGTGTGTGTGTGTGTGTGTGTGTGTGTGTGTGTGTGTGTGTGTGTAAGTTTTGATTTCTCAATAGTTTGCTTAGAATTTTTCATTTTTGTGTATTTTATAATGTATTGCCCTTAGGATTTTTTATTCATCTGGGAAGTAGTGTTTTTTCAATAAGCATTTCTTTCATTTACAACCTTCCAGCTGGTAAATGAGGGTGACAAATTTTGTCATTTTTTATAGGTAGGTGTTTAAGAGTTTTGATTTTTTCAAGGATCTTTTGATCTGCTATGTAGTGCGTGTGTTATAATGAGCTTATGAACTAATTTTTCTTTGGCTTTATCTAGGTAGAATTCAGAGTTTGAGTCATGAAGCAGAGTTTGGGATTGGAGCTATGTGCTTATATTGGTCAATCAGAATGCCTTCAAGCTTTATCTTGATGTCTTTGACTCATGCTGACAAGATAGGTGTTTGATGTAAAGGTACTAGAATGGACAAATACATGGACATTTCTTGTTTTTCTATTTTTATTTTGTTTTTCTATTTTTGTTTGCTAACAGCTCCTGAATTCTCTAAGCCATCTTCCAGATCTGTTAACAGATTAAGCAAAACTACTTTTTTTTTAATTTTGCAGTTTTGGAATTTTTAACAACTCACAGCAAGAGGTTCTCCAGTTCAATTCTTGGCTGCATTACCTTCTTTGTGGAGTCTGCATGTCCTCCCTGCAGCCAAGTGAGTTTTAAAGACACCTGAGGCAGATCGTGATGTGAATGTTAGAGCCCATGAAAGTCGATTGGCTCAGATGTGAGCAGCATGTGAGAGGTCAATTGATAAACTGAAGCAAAGTTTTTCCTGCCTACCAACCTCCTGGAATTTCTGGAACTTCATCTACTGTGGTCATACCCTTCACCACCCAGTGAAACCTAGTTAATAAGATATTTTAAAGAGGTCAATTGATAAACTGAAGCAAAGTTTTTCCTGCCTACCAACCTCCTGGAATTTCTGGAACTTCATCTACTGTGGTCATACCCTTCACCACCCAGTGAAACCTAGTTAATAAGATATTTTAAGTATGTCCTGTTTCCTTATTTGACAAGGCTATATTTACTTTTGTATCTTTAGTTAAGCATCCCTCCTGAACTACCAGCAGCCAACAAATCCCCACCCCCCATATATACCACTATTTATTTCTTACACATATTTAATCCTCAATCATTTTCTGTTCGCCTGCACATCACAATTAATCCTTTTCTCCCCATCTGTGTCGGGCCCCCTGATCTGGTGACTGTCCTCTGCAATTACATAACTGGCCACAAGGTGGCACCCTTATCTTTTCTTCTGCTGCTACTCCTCTTTTCTCCACTCATATGCTTATCTTTTGAATCCCTCATCCTCTCCCATTTGTCCTTTAACTGTAACTTCACCCAAATCTGCTTTTCAACCTACCCTCTCCTACCTTACCTTGTTACTTTAGACACCAGTATTTCTACATATTATATATCTACACATTAGCTACCTCACACTATCTCTCTAACCCACTGACTTACCTGTTAATTCTTCCCATTCACTGATTGTTTCCTGCTGTACTTTTTCTGCTGCTACTCCTCTTTTTGCTTCTGCTGGGCTTTCTCCTCCTTTCAGCTTGCTTAGACGAATTACTATCATCTTGCATTCCTAACTTCTACTACCCTGATTTAACTCCCTTCTCCCTATAACACTCCTTATTCCCTGCCTTCCTCCTATCTCTCGAACTAATATCCCACCCTACTAATACTCATCTACCTGACCCACACTTCTACCACTCTTCCTCTTCTCTATTTCACACTTATTCCCACTATCCTGTTATGGGATGCGTACCTACGCGTGAACTCCTCTCTGTGACACAAACCCTGGGATACTTCCCTACTCCCTCCCCCTTTTAACCTATAAATATAACTCCCTACCCACTGTCGCCATCTTTCTTTTCCTGGGTATCACTTGGCTGCTGGGCGTCTGGAGATAGAGGCTTATCCTATATTGTGAAGACATGTATGTGAGTGTATAGCAATTATCTGCTGCATTATTATACTCGGTTTTACAGCCATATCTACACCTAATGCTTTATTACCTATGCTTACTTAATGGACTGTTTATACTATTTTCTCTTTGAATAGTTGAAATATCATTGTATGGCTGCCTTCTACGAGATACTTGGAAGTATTATCCTCAAATTATTCCACCTGTATACGATAGCAGTAGAGTCTCTAATACCTTAAAGTGTGCTAGTGAATCATCGTATTGCTTGTTGATGACTCAGTGTTGGTGCAATGTAAATTCATGCTGTTAAGTTACTTGAACCAGCATAGCTTACACACGTGGGCTTGTTTTTAGGTGCGTCAAGGTATCCTACTGATAAGAGCTGTTAGTAGCAATATAATATGTAATGTAAATTCATGCCGTTAAATTACTTGAACCAGCATAGCTTATACACGTGGGCTTGTTTTTTAGGCGCGTCTAAGTAACACACTGAAAAGAGCTGTTAGTACTAATATTAAATGCCTTGTTTTAGTCCAATTGTATATTTGACTTACGCCACTTGGATATAACTCTGTATCCACTGTGTTTAGGTAAAGCTCTAACTGAATCCTATACTTTTACAGTGAAATAACTAGTTTCTTAAGTTTTGTGGAAACAGGGTAGCGTGCACGAGGGCTTGTAATCCCTCTCCGTCATTCTATCTCCGCCAAAGGGTCTGGCGGCTTAAACTCACATCCCCACCTTAACTACTGATGGAACGCTGAGTTTCTATAGCGGGTTATAGTGTATACATTTATTTAGTACTAACGTAGCTAATTGTGTTCTTATTATCTATTTAGTTCACAATTCCATCTCTACTCCCTTAGACTATCAAGATGCTTATGCTACCTAATACTAATGTACTGTTCTCGTATTACACACCGCTGTGAGTGTTTAGTTGAACCCTAACCTGATTCTTAAACTATTTCAGTTTATTAGTTATGCTATGCGCTTAATGCATCTCCTCATTGTCGCATTCAACTGACCCTGAAATTTTTACTATTACTAACAAGCATTTTAATTCCTAATGGACCCAAGTAGCGTGAGCATGGGGGTATGCTAACATCGCTGAATTTGTATCACGTGAATGTGGCTGCCTAAGCGTAGAGCCCCAACTATACCCTATTTGGGTATACTGAGCTGTGGTGACTCGATTTAACGGTCAACCCCTTCTCCTCAAATCTGGAATTATCTGTTAACACCTAGTATTCTCTTCTGGAATTCCTGAGTCCCATCTCTGATCCCTAATTGCTGGAAAAAACAATAGTTATTTCTTTTACCACTAGGGTTATATATTGAGTCCTACCTGATTCTTTACTGTTGTATGTACAACGCCAGGCGCTGGGAGTGATATCCTGCTGTACTTCTCATATACCGATATTGGATACTCTAGTGTATTCTATGTGGGTATCCATTGTAATTAGCCTTCCTAATACTATAATTAGAGCCCCCTCTGATAAGTTTACTTGGCAAGGTGGGATGTTTGGTCACACTAGAGGACAACTATTACTCGTTTCTCACTTCTACAATGATTTAATGTTTCTATCCTATACTTGTTAGTATAATAGTGTAAAAGAATGTTTAGCTACCTATATTAATCTAACTGTTTTGTTAAGTATTATATGTTCTTGAGGTGTTTCTCTGCCCTATTGCTTGAATGATTTGTATCAAGAATGAAATGCTGATGTTACTAATGCTTTTTGGTACATTGTAACCTATTTTTGCTTTCAGTCCTTGCTCTATTTCACTCACTATCTCTCTCTCTCTTTACCTTATAATAGAGAGGTCAATTGATAAACTGAAGCAAAGTTTTTCCTGCCTACCAACCTCCTGGAATTTCTGGAACTTCATCTACTGTGGTCATACCCTTCACCACCCAGTGAAACCTAGTTAATAAGATATTTTAAGTATGTCCTGTTTCCTTATTTGACAAGGCTATATTTACTTTTGTATCTTTAGTTAAGCATCCCTCCTGAACTACCAGCAGCCAACAAATCCCCACCCCCCATATATACCACTATTTATTTCTTACACATATTTAATCCTCAATCATTTTCTGTTCGCCTGCACATCACAATTAATCCTTTTCTCCCCATCTGTGTCGAGCCCCCTGATCTGGTGACTGTCCTCTGCAATTACATAACTGGCCACAAGGTGGCACCCTTATCTTTTCTTCTGCTGCTACTCCTCTTTTCTCCACTCATATGATTATCTTTTGAATCCCTCATCCTCTCCCATTTGTCCTTTAACTGTAACTTCACCCAAATCTGCTTTTCAACCTACCCTCTCCTACCTTACCTTGTTACTTTAGACACCAGTATTTCTACATATTATATATCTACACATTAGCTACCTCACACTATCTCTCTAACCCACTGACTTACCTGTTAATTCTTCCCATTCACTGATTGTTTCCTGCTGTACTCCACCTTCTGGTATCTTCCCGCTCAGCCTTCGGCTCACTCCGCCTCCCCTACCCTGCCCCCATTTCCCACCCCCAGCACGTCTACCTTTGTACCCTCTTAACCACTCCCCCTCTATTTTCCAACCAACCACTCACTTACTACTAGCCACACCTTTCTCATATCTCCACATCCACTAGATATAGCTCTGCCCCCTATTATCTCATCTCCTTCTCACAGGTAATAGCCCTTTTTCCTCCTATCTCTACCTATACTTATTTTTACCTCTTCTTATCATGCCTAACCTATCCCAATATGTACTAGTAGTCTCATTGCTGACTTCTTTTACCACAACCTACTTCCTTACTTTCTATGAACATCCCTTCTCAACACTCTGCTCATCCCATCCAAAGGTACTACTATATCTCTTCCTGTCTCTCACATAAGCTTCTCTAATTCCACCTCCAACCCCTGCTACACCCAAGCTAAATACCATCGACTTACCCATATTAAATATTCTATTCTTAACAATCGAAAGTTACTTAACTATTACTCTAAAACTATCCAATATCACACTTTTACTCTATTCCACTCCCTAATAGATGGAGACATTCATCCTAACCCAGGCCCTAAGTTTCACTTATCCTATTCTAACAGTAAACAGTCTCATTCAACCCCTGTTTATCAGCCCAATCCTCTAAATCACTCTTAATTGCCCATCTTAATATTCGTAGTATCTGCAACAAAATTACTCAAGTCCATGCTCTCCTAGAAATTCACCATTTCGACATCCTATGCTTAACTGAAACATGGCTTAAACCAACAATACTAGATACGGAAATTATTCCCCCGGGCTACAATATCATTCGACAGGACCGCATTAAGAAAAAAGGTGGGGGGGTAGCAATACTTTATAAAGCAGGATTACAAATCAACAAAATAAACCATAAATTACATTCTGATAATAATGCAGAAATAATTATTTCAAAACTACAACTAAACAACCAGAAATCAGTTAACATCATTTGCACTTATCTCCCACCAGGTAACAATCAAAATAACTTGGAAGACCTACTAAGTTGTCTTTCCCTCAATTACCCACAAGAAACCTTACTACTAGGAGACGTTAACACTGATTGGAACCTATGCAATAATGCCAATCAATCGTCTCTGATCAACTTGCATGGTTTTACACAACTCATTAATTCTGGAACTAGAATCAACAAATCTAATAACAAAGAAAGTATCCTGGACTGGATACTAACAAATCGTCCACAGGATAATTATATAACAGGAACCCTACCTGATGACCTTAGTGACCACTCTCTAATATACATAATTAGACATAAAACAAATGTTAATATTTCCCCCCCAGTTAGAACTGCACGCAGTAAAAACACTTTGACCAGGAACTGTTCCTAAATGAACTTAAACACTGTAACTGGGAACCTCTCAAGTCCCTTCCAATAAATGAAGCAGTATCCTATTTCAATAATACCTTCCTCACAACCCTTGACCATCATGCCCCTATCCGAAACATCAGAGTGAAAAATCAACCAGCAGTATGGCTCACAAGCCAGACTAAAAAACTTATCCTATCCAGGAATAAATCCTGGGCAAAATGGCGACCTCGAAACACATAACTGATCATCAACATTTCAGGCAACAAAGAAACATAACAAAAAAAGCTATCCTACAGGACAAAAGGAACTTCTACATCCTACTACAAAAATCTTCCCTTCAACAACCTCAGAAGTTCTGGACTTCTATTAACAGGCTCATATCCCCAGGTAAACTAGACACACCACATCCACTTGGCTCCAACACTAATGACCCTACACAAACAGCAAATGCTTTTAATACTTTCTTTACTTCAGCTGTACAAAATTTAGCTAATCAACAAAATCCAGATACTGCCAACTTGCCCGCTACCAACCCCACACCCCCTCCATTCCACCTAGAAAAAATATCCACCTCCTATATCTCTTCCTTACTTCAAAAACTTAAACCTTCTACCCCCTCAGCTGACAATCTACCAGGGGAATACCTCCAACTAGGTGCCACAGCTATTGCCTACCCCATCTCTATACTTATTAATAGAACAATTAAAGAAAGTACTATTCCATCTATCTGGAAAATCTCACATATTATTCCCATTCACAAAGGAGGTGATTCTGCTGATTACTCAAACTACCGTCCCATAGCTCTACTATCTCCACTGGCTAAAATTATGGAAAAATGTATCCATAAACAATTAATTTCCCACCTTATCCACCATAATCTCTTATCCAACTGTCAGCATGGCTTTCGCCCTTTCCACAGTACTACCACTGCCCTTCTTTCCTTTACCAACTGTATCAACAAAAATCGCAACAATAATTCCCTGTCATCAGCACTCTTTGTAGACCTTTCTAAGGCCTTTGACATGGTCAACCATAAACTTCTACTTCACCTTCTAAAGTCCCTATCTCTCGATAATTCTGCCCTGAACTGGTTTACATCCTACCTGGATAACCGAAAACAAGCTGTACTCTGGCAGAATAATCTTTCTGAACTTCTTCCTACATCCCTAGGAGTCCCACAGGGCTCTATCTTAGGTCCACTACTATTCTCCATTTTTATCAATGATCTACATCTCTCTGTTCCCTTCTCCACCTGCATACAATATGCTGACGACTCCACAATCATTTGTTCAGCGTCTTCCCAAACTGAACTTCTTTCTCTCACGCAAAAATCATTCACAACTATAGAAAAATGGTTCTTAAACCATTGTCTTCTCCTCAACCCAAAAAAAAACCAAATTATTACTCTTTACACCCTCACACTCATCTCCACCTCTTCAGTTTACCTTGAAATCTAATAATGGTACCATTATATTTCCTGAAACTACCACCAAACTTCTTGGTATCACAATAGATAACCAATTAAAATTCAACACTCACATACACACTGCAATACAATCTACTAACAAAAAACTAGGATCCCTGTACAGAATCAAACAATTTCTTACTCCACTAGCCAGAACTACAATTGCAAGAACTCACTTAATCTCTACCCTATTATATGCCTCCCCCATTTACACCAACTTGTCTCAAAACAATCTTAAGAAACTAGCCAAATCATATAACAACATCGCCAGGTTTGCCACTAACTCACCATATAGGACACATCACTGTCAGAACCTTAAACAACTAGGTTGGCTAGAGTTACCTCACCTTTTACAATTCAACCAACTTATTATTGCCCATAAAGTCCTTCATCAACCCAATAACACCCCAACTCTCTCCACACTCATAACACCATATTCCAACCTAAAAAAGTTACGCTCTACTAATAAAATGCAGATGCAAACATCTTTCTCTTATAACTCTGCAGGAGACTCTCTCTTTTCTAACTTTGTTGGGAAAATATGGAACCACTTACCTACTGACCTCACAGCTATTACATCTCTCCCTCTATTCAAATCTAACCTTAAACATTTCCTCTCCAACCACTGGTTATGTTCTTGTAATAACCCTGACTAATCTCTCCTCTCTTGCTTTTCCTATGTACTACCCTGTTTTCCTTCATACTTTCAATTTAAAACCTATTTCTTAGAACTGCTTTACTCACTGTCCTTTTTACTCTTTAGCTTCACAACCTAACCCACCTACCTAACTATCCTTACAAGTCTTGTCTTATCCTGAATGATGTCTCTTCTATCCTTAATTTCCCTACCTCCTCTCTACTATTTTCCTTCCTATCATTTGAATATAATTAATTCCCATTGTGCTATGTACCAATCTTATTTTTCATAATGTATTGTGATATATTATTGTACTGTAAATCAATCAAACTTGTGATATTAAATGTGTTGTGTACTTGAGCTTTTCTCCTCGGGCCTCCACTGAAAAAGGACATGTATCCAGTTGGACTAGCCCGGTCAACAAATGTAAAATAAATAAATAAATATTTTGTTTTTCTATTTAAGCTTTTTATCTGTTGTATCAGGTGTACTTTCTGACAGGAAGGTATGGGTGGGAAAGCTTTAATGTAAATTAATTGTATGTAATGTAATCCTTATATGTGCTTTTGTACTTTTTTCAGGTTTCTTTATTCCAGTTCTACAGGTTTCATTTTGGTTGGTGGCTCATTTTTTTCCACTTATTATACTAGCTTTGGGTTTCATAGCTTTATTCTTTGTTACTGCTACCATTTCTCTCACTTTTTGTGTGGAAAATATGGGAAGAGTTAAATTTGGCAGTTATTTATTCAGAGTGCAATATGTTAAAGGGATAGCACCTAAAGCTGCTTTCAGTGATCTGTTAACTTTGCATATTTCCCCTCTGCTTTGTGACCATGAAGTTTGTATATATAGGTTTTACAGTGCCTCTTGAAGAAAAGCATGCTCTGAGATTTGATAACAGCTGCTGACCTAGACTTTTTTTTTCAAACTATTGTCAGTAAATGTAATGTTATTCAGTCTATAGTCATAAATCCTTTATGTGAAAGTCATTTTTCTCACATAATGGGGTTATTCTTATTGTAGTTTATGTGATTTATTAATATAATCATGTTTAGCTTAACTTTACTGTCAATTTTTCACTATAGGGGCTTACTATTTTTTCTATTTTCATTAAGATAATTTGTAATAGCTAAGTGAGGATGCAGGTGACATAATTCCTTCTGAGGACACTGCTAAAGGGTAAACAGCCCAGAGATGAGGATTAGTCTCACTAAGCTAGTAGACTCTTTTAGGGGAGACCCAAGGTGGTATTAATACTATTAGGGGAAATTTGGCCAGGGCATCAGGCAACTTCCCTTACTTGATTGAGCAGGGGACATATTGCATGGTTGCACTTCCTGCTTCCATTCTGGGTGCAGTGGCAGTCCAGAGAATTAGGAGGAATCATGAAGGAGGAACAAGAAGACAGCAATAATTCAGCGGAGGTGTTTCTGTTTCTGCAATATAATAATGATACAGTGACCAATGAGGTTGGAATGGTGAATGAGATGACCATATGTAGTGCAAAGGCAGTTGAGCCTTCAGAAAATAATTTAGAAGCCAAGGAGGTGTGTATGAAGGTGGCGAACCTTCAGGCACTGAGAACAGAGATGTGATGGCATGTGGAGGAATGAAGGTGGCTGACCCTTCACAAGACACAGAAGTGCTGTTTCAGCAAAAGGTATTTAAACATGTAACTGAGAGTCAGACTGGATATATTAAAACAACTCTCCAGTCAGGGAGGTTTGCAGAATGTTTTATTACAAGATTTATTGTTGCAGAGTGAACCAAAAAGTGAGAAAGCATCATCATGGGGAGACATCATGGCAAGACTACATCAAGAATGAGCAGAAGAAACAGTGAAGAAAAAGAAGTTTTATGCAGATACAGTGAAAGAAGGAGAGGATAAAGAAGAAAAGATAATGGAAACAAGAAAAAATATCTAGTCAAGATAAGCAGCAAAAAAGAGAAAGAAATAGATAGTTATGATATTTGGGACAACGTAATAACACCATTGGGTACATCTCCACAAGATGTAAGAGCTTTTATACATATTATTAAAAAATGTTTTTGTGACTATAATTAAATGAGGACGATTCATGGAAAAATTTTAGGACAATATTAATTAAAGAAAAAACAGTAACCCCTGCAATTCATATGTTTTCAAGTATTGAATAGAGAAGTAAAAAAAAAGTATTCATTCAATTTAGAACTAAAGTGGAGAAAGAGATATTAAAGGAATATTTAAAGACTGTGTGTAAAGATGTGACAGACATTATTAACATTTATGTTAATAGAGTTTTATGGACTGGGGATGGGAATATAATGTGGTATTAAAATGGAAAATGAAATGATTGTGTACTTTTCAAGTATGATAAGGTTGGATGGTACTAGGCGTACAGTAAAATACTGGGGAAGCAAAAAAATATATATTTTTTATGGAAAATGAGAACATTTTATTAATAACTGTGATAAATGAAAATGCTATATCTTTGGTAAGCTGGGTCAGGATAAAAAATACTGAACACTGTAAAAAACAAAAATAATAAAAAAAAAAAAAAAAAAACAACATGAAGCCAATGAAACAACTTTGACGAATGCTTTAAAATATTGTGAGTCATGACACAAAAATGTAAACTGAAATGTTTTAAATGTGAGAATACAGGGTGCTTACAGATGGACTGTAAAGAAATTACAGAACTAAGTAAAGAAAAAGCAAGTGAGGAACAAGATATTGAACAAGAAATAGAACAAGAGGAAAATATAGTGCAAGAACAAGAAAAAGAGCAAGATAAGCAAACAGTAATAAATATTGAGAGAAAAAGGGGAAATAAAGTTAAAGAAAAAAGAAATAATATAGTATGAGGGAATATTAGAAATTACTGAAGAAGAAGAGACAAATTGGGGAGTAGGAGAAAGGAAGAAAAAAATCCTTTGGAAAAAGGGTGAAGGATAGGAATGAAAATTTATAAGCTTAGGAATGAAAGAGAACAAGAAAAAAAAAACATTAAATAAGAAAAGGCATTAAGATAATTGTATAGGAAAAGTAAAATAAATAGAGAGAAAGCTGGATATTTTAGCAATTAATGTCAATAGTATAAAAATATAAAATGAAGAATAGGAGTATTAGCATGGTCTGCAACTCTGGACATGGATATGATCATTTTAGAGGACATAAGAATATTAACAAAAGAATGACTACAAATAAAAAAGTTTTGGGGGAATAAGATTATTTGAAATATTGGAAAAGAAACATGCTCAGGTAAAAGAATACTTTGCAAGCAATCAGTAAAACTCTTAGATTATACCCTGGTTATAATGAGTCGAATAACAATAGTAGATGTGAGGTTAAAAGGACAATCTATAGAATTAGAGCAATGTATGCATATGTTACAAAGAAAGAAAGAGTGGATATGTTTAAAAAGGTATTAGATTATGTTTGAATTGTGAATTAAGAAAAAAAAATAACAAACAAAAAGGAGTCGGGATATAAAAGTAACATTCAATATCATCAAAAGTGGTTCATAGGTACTAGGCTTTCGGCCCAAGGGCCTACATAAGCCTGGTCAACAAGGTTCACTGGTTAACGCCATCTAGGAAAGTTAATTTCCTGTGCCCCTGTCGAGCAGAGCCACAGAAGTGAACCCCGGAGTGTATTTCCTATTTCCTACCCACTCCATCAAGATTTTTCTTGAAGAGTGCTAATGAGGAACTTTGCTTTACATAGATGGGTAGCTTGTGCAAGAGTATAGGAAGTCTCTGGGTACAGGAATCTATCCCTCCAGCATGTCCTGTTTATTGTGGTGACAAGGTTTAGGTCCCTAGAGTGTGTAGCTTGGAGGAATTGGGATTTCTTTAGGTGTAGCATGTCCAACAGCTCTGGGTTTAACATAGCTTTATATGTTAGGCAGAGATCTCCTTGGAGTAGGCGATATGCTACAGAGTAAAGCTGGACTTTTTTGAGATGGTCAGTGTAGGGCATCTGTTTGAGGCCAGTAATCCTCTTTGTGAGGTACTTCTGTGGATTTTCCAGCTGCTGCAGATGTCATGTGATGTACATTCCAAAAGGGGCATTGTACTCTATAATGGGTCTAATGAGTGCTGAGTAGAGGGGAACAATGACTTCTTTTTTCCTGGATGAGAACCCTTTTGTGATGAGGTGTGCCACATAGAAGGATTTCCTGACTACTGTGGCAATGGGATTATCAAAGAAGAGACTACTGTCCACCTGGATCCCAAGATCTCTTATCACACATTCGGCATTAATTAGACTGCCATTTATGTGGTAGTTCATGGGTACAGAGTTTTTACCAAAGGGGATGACAATGCACTTTTTGGCATTGAGCTTGAGGCCATGCCTCTGACACCAGGCATCTGTCCCAGTGAGGCCCTTCTATAGGATGTCCACATCATTTGGGGACTTGACTATGGCACCTAGTTTGCACTCATCTTGGTTTGAAGTTAGATTTGGAGTCTGCAACTTTTACAGTATGGGTTCTGTCAGTGAGCCAGTTGGCACCCCATCTTGTGACGTAGGGATTTATACCTAGTTTAGTGAGTTTAGCTATAATTCCAGAATGGGGGATGGTGTGGAAAGCCTTGGCGAGGTCAAGATAGGCTGTGTGAACCACCTTGCCCTCAACTACAGCTTTGGTGACTGCCTCAAAGAAGTCGATCAGGTTCAGAAGGCATGATCTGCCTTTCACAAACCTGAACTGGGTGGGGTCCAGAGTTTGGAGGCTAGGCTACCAATGTCTTTGTTTATGAGTTCCATGATGATACGCTCCATGGCCTTGCAGACCAGACTCATCAGGCTAATAGGGCGATAGTTACCAGGATCAGTGGTGGCTCCCCCTTTGTGGAGTGGGATAACTGCTGCTGTGCACCATTCAGTGGGCACAAAGCCTGACGTGAGACTATGATTGAACATGGTGCTTTGGTGGGGAGCCAGTTCATTCTGAAGTTCATGTAAAACGCAGCCTGAGATGTTGTCTGGTCCCATGGATGCTGTGTTTTTGGTTTTAGAGAGTGCAGGTTTTACCTGCACAGATGTGATTACAGGGATTCTGCATTCTTCCTGTATAGATATGGGCCCTTTAGGGGGCGTGAGGGGGGTAAAGTTAGCACTGAACCTATCTGCCAGGATGATGGCAATATCAGTTGGTTCTGTAATTTTCGTGCCGTTGTACTGTAACTCAGAGCAAATCTGGGTGTTGCCATTGAGATTCTTGACATAGCTTTAGAATGCTTTGTGGTTGCCCTTAGAATTAGTGGTGATTTTGTTTACGTAGCTAGCTTTGGAGGATCTTATAAGGGATCTCAGCTTTTTACTGAGACTGACAAGGGAGCTCCTCCACTCATGGGATTTTACTCTCTTTTGCAACAGTTTCTTCCTTCTGTTGTAGAGTTTGTTTATGGCAGGGGACCACCAGATTGGCTTCCTTTTTTTGGAGGATAGCATCTTAGTCCTGTTTGAGATAGCATGACCCATGCACTCATGTAAGTGCTTATAGAGTGCATTTGTGTAGGATTCAGCAGTCGTAACTGTATTGTCCATCTGCATGGGTGTCATGAAGTTTGCCACTTCTGTCTTAAGAAGCATGAAGTTGGCTTTGGAGAAATTTTTTACCTTGGTTTCCTTAATGGTGGGTGGGGGCAGGATGCGGATGTCTAGGGTTATTAGCTTGTGGTCGGATCTGACCAACGCGGAGTTGATTTCAGGTGTGGAACACAGGTCACTCATGTTGGTAATGACTAGGTCTAGGATATTGTTGCCCATGGTGGGGGTGTGGATAAGTTGATCCAAGGCATTGGAATTTATGAATTCCAGAAAGCATTGAGTGAAGGAGTTGGTACATAAGTTAGTTTTCCCAGTTAATGGTAGGGTAGTTGAAATTGCCTATTATTAGGGTGTTTGGTTGAACCCTAATATTTTCCAGTATATCAAGAAAAGAGGAGAGGGAATCCTGGGGCATGGTGGGGGATCTGTAGCAAGCTACAATTTGGATTGCAGTTTTGCCCAGAGTTAGTTGCACTTGGATAACCTCGGATGCATTATGCTGCACAACTAGCCTGGAGGTGTGAATATCCTTAATGAATATGGAAACACCTCTGCCTTTGGTGTTCTGGTCCAAGTTAGATGGCCGAAAAGTGTGATATGAGTTATAACCTGGTAATGCAGGAGTGCTCTCTAGAGCCTTGAATCAGGACTAAGTCACTGCACAGATATCGATGTTCTCCATTTTAAGGAGTACCTCTAGTGAGTGCATTTTGAGATTTAGACTTCTAGCATTGAGTAGCATTACCCTCAGTTTTTGCTTGCCTGTTCCTGTTATGGTGGTGAATTTGTCATTTGAACCTTGCCTAAAAAAGGCACTATAGGGGCGGCAAGAGCCTTAGCCAGTATCTGAAATCCCAGCGGTGACAGGTGTAGGCCATCTCTGGCAAAGCATCATGGTCTGTCGACCATGTCATCCCAGGCAGACAGATGCTGGATCCCCTTAGAATGACACCAGAAGCTTAGCCAATTGTTGAAGTTAATCATTTTGTCCTTGTACTGCGGTATCATTCTGGGTAATGGCAGGATGCCACTCAGGCCTAGGGTCATACCTGCCTGGGCTTCAAGATTGGAGAGCCCTTCCGTGGCTCTTTTCATGTAGTCCAGGGAGGTACATCTCAGGTCATTCACACAAACATGGACAATGACAGAGTCATATTTGTACTTGCTGTGTAGTGACCTGAGTGTGTGGGTTATGTGGTGGATCCTGGCACCTGACAGGCAGCTGACAGTAACCTTCTCCTTGTTTAGCCTGGTGAGTGGGACATCAGTGTGCCTGACTATAGAGTCACTTATGACTAGTGTGTTGGGTACGTTGGTTTGCCTTATGGCCTGTGGATTATTGGCACATTGAGTCTGTGGGCTATGTGTCATTTGGGTTGTGTTGGGGGGTGGAGGTTGCTTGCATTTCTGCTTTGGAGGTCTCTGTTGCTTGAGCAGATTATTATTCAGAGCCTCTGTGAATGTTTTTGTGTTTCTATGTGTGGATTTTGGTGGTGTAGGTTTAGTCGGACTATGTGATGAGTGTGGTGTGATGCAAGTGTTTACCTTCTCCTCTTGACTGTCAAGTTCAGTCTTGGTTGGAGAGAGCTTTACCTCCAGTTTGGCTAGATAAGTATCTCTCACAGGTTGTGGTGTTGGGTGGTAGGAGGAGAGGGTTGTCTGTGTACATGAGGCAATTGCTACATTGCCTCAAGATGCCCATATTCATCAGATAGACAGGAGAGAACACTGGGAGCTGACCCTTGGACATGCCTGAATAAAAAACTACATTCCTCTAGACATGCAAGGAAAGTGAGTATAAGAGCTGTTTTTCTCTAAGCAAGTGAGAAAAGTAAGTACAAAAACTGTTTTACTCAAGGCAAAGAGGAAGGTTGAGTGCTGTAGTAATTTGTAGCTTATTTAGTGCTAACAACAAGTTCTGAACAAGTGCTGAGCACGAATAAGCAAATTCAAGTGCTAAGCCTAAGAATCTGTACCTGGATCTTGTGGTAGATAGTCTACCTAGTGCTTACCACTCCCACTGATAAGCTAGACTGCTTCTTTCCAACACAGAAAAGCTTGGGGGGGGTTAGATGCTTACAAACAGTCCTGGATACAGCAAATCTGTATCTGGACTAGCCTAGTTACAGGAAAGGTGGGAAACAAGTGCAAACATGGGCTTTTAAACCAGAAAGTTGATAGATATGGAAAAACTGTCCAAACGGCCAATAAACTACAATTTCAGGTCCAGAAACCACTCTTTTGGTAGATAGGCTACCTAGTGCTTACCACTCCCACTGATAAGCTAGAAGGCTTCCCTCCAACACAGAAAGGCTCTGGGGGCTCAGAAGCTTACAAACAGTCCTGGGTACAGCAAATCTCTATCTGGACTAAATTAGTTACAGGAAAGACAGGAAACAAGCTTAGAAATTTTTTTTTTTTGGAAAATGGAAAGAGAGAAAGGAGAAATAGAAGATAATTCAAAATTAAGGACCTAAGTGGTTTGCCCTTCACAAATGTTCTCTCTGTATTAGGTAGAATGAGCTAGTGACACTAGACTGGAATACTGCTGGGATAGAGCTGTAAGAGTGTCTGAAGTCAAAATATGATCTTACTGCACTCAGTTGAGTGAGCAAATGAGATAGACCCAGGAGGAGTGTTCAAATACAAATTTACAGGAGGGGCGGGCAATTCCAAAGCCACCAAGATTAATACCAAAATGAGAACAGGAGGGGCAGGAAACTAACTGCAGAGACAGAGAGAGACCACAGTATTCTATGAAACAATTAATTAGACAAATAAATGACTACAGAGAGACACAGACCAATGAAACATTTAAATACACAGAAAAATAAAATAAAATGCAGTACAATCTTTAACACTGCAAGTTTGTACTTAACTCAGCTAGTAATGCAGTTGATTTTAGGTATGTAGTAGAAGCCAAACAACTCAGATATTGAGCAGTAATAAATTCAAAGATATCTGACTAACACTTATAATACAGAGAAACCCTCTAGGCTAAGAGTTTAACACTGAATGTTTGGAATAATAAACAACAGATATATAAAATAAATAATTTAAGGATAGAAATAAACTGTTTTTCTTATATCTAAAAGTTTAGAACTAATACAAGAAGGAACAAAGAGTATGGGTTTTTCAGATCATTTAGCTATTTGGATAGAAATCCAGAAAATAAATGGTCATATAAAAATAGGTAAAGGGATTAAGAGAATAAATGGATAAGAGGTAGATAAAGAAGGTGAAGAAATTATTATTCACTTATGGATAGATCATGTGGGATTCAGAGATTTTTATAACGGTATGGTGGATAAGCTTTAAAGACAAATATAAGAAATACTATTTAGAATGGCAAAGTGTAGTAATAAAAAAGGGAAAGGAAAAATATAAAGAAGTGAGTTGTAATGCATTCTCAGATTTAGTTAGAAATAAGAGTTTTTGATACAGAGAAAGAAATATATAACATGAATCAAATAAAAATTAAATATATATATTTATTTAAACAAAGATATTTTCTAAAAGGAAAAAAGAAGAGGTAGCAGATTATTTAAGTAATATAGTAAAAGGGAACAAAAGGATAATAAGGGTAATAAAAAACAAAAATGGAGAAAGTGTAAGAAATCAAAAAGAAATAATGAATACAGAGAGAGAGAGAGATGATTTAAGAAACTAGAGGACCAAAGTGCTTAATAACTCAGATTTTAAGATTTTTATGAAAATTATAAAAAATGAGATTGAAAAATAAAGTATATAAAATTTTGGAGGAAACAACATTTCAAAGAAAGAGAAAAGTAACAAAAAGGCACAGCATGACCATCCATGTATGGATGGTCGTGCTGTCCCTTCTTGTTACTCGATTTAATTTCGTGTTGGTTTACCAGTATGTTTAGCTGTTCTACACCTGCTTCCTGGACTTTGAAAGAAAGAGAAAAGGAAATATAGAGTTAATCATAATAATAAGAGAAACTCTAGATGACAAATAGGAAATCAGGAGTAAAAATTATGGCAAGTGACTTAGACAAGGCATTTGACAAGATTCAGCATGAAATACTAGGGTCTATATTATGTTATCAAAAGACGTGTTCACCAAACACGTCTTTATCGACACAAACAGTGAAAACACTAATCGCCGAATGGCCAGGGGGAAAAAACACTTTGCCATCATTGGGGATTTGCCTTTTTCCTCACTGTAGTGTGATCTCGGAGTTGGTGCATTTAGTTATGGGGGTGTGGTGGCACAGCTCCCCTCCATCAGGGGGTATGGGGATGAAGCTCCCCACTTTGTAGGGTTTGAACATTTGTCGTGTGTTTCTTTGGCCAAGTGATTTTTTTCCCCTGGGAAAAAATTCACTGAAGTGGCCATTCAGCGATTACTGTATTCACTGTTTATGTGTCAATGAAGACATGTTCAATGAACATGTCTTTCAACAACATAATATAGACCTGAAATACTATGGGACACAATGAAAGAATAATATAAGTGAGAATATACAAACAATTTTTGTTACAGAATATGAGAGAAATAAAGTAAACGTAGTAGTGAATGGCTGGTTAAGTACAAAAAAATCAAATTAAAAGTGGTTTTAGACAGAGATGTCAAGCAAGAGTATTTTATTTGCATTAATTATGTATGCAATAGTATGTACATTGAATATGTCACTGAAAGTAGCAGAATATATGACAATGGAAGAAATTAAAATGCAATAATGTGTTCATATGCAGATGAATGGATGGAAAAAGCTATAAATATACTTAACATATATCTGTGTGCCATTGGTATGTATCTACAATACACAATTGTGGGTAGAGCTCATTGTAAATAGAGCAACCCATACTGAGACAGAAGATATAGCAAACCTACTGGCTGACAAATTCAGTTCCAACTTTCCCCCTCACAATTCCCAAAGGAAATACCATGAAATATAACTCCCCCTGTTATCATTAGGGAACAGGTCCTTAATGATTTTTCTAAGGCCAAGAACACTCCATCAGTGGGCCAGACAATATCTCAGGATGCCTTCTAAATAGCATGGAACATGACCTATCAGGCCCTCTGGAATTGCTACTCAAATGTAGCCTCCAAACAGGCTTTGCACCTCATAAATGGTGAACAGTTACAGTCACCCCTCTACACAAAGGTAGACCATCTACAGACCCTGGGAATCTACCAACCCCTAAGTCTCACTAGTCTTATATGCAGATCCATGGAAAGAATTTTATATGTAGATCCATGGAAAGAATTATCATGGAAATGATCAATAATGATATAGCAAACTTCCAGACACTGGACCCAACCCAGTTTGGTTTCACAAAGGGCAGTTCATGCCTATTCAACCTGGTGAACTTCTTTGAGAAGGTCACCAAAGCAATGGGTGAGGGCAAAATGGTTAAATAGTTCACACTGCCTACCTTGACCTGACCAAGGCATTTTACACAATACCTCACTTCGGCATTGCTGACAAACTAAAGAGGTTAGGTACAAACTTGTATGTCACCCAGTGGATAGCAAACTGGCTCACAGACAGGACCCAGGAAGTTAGAATTGGGGAGTTCACCTCTACAAAGCGGACAGTCACAAGTGGAGGCCCTCAGGAAGTGGTCCTTGGACAGCTACGTTTTGGCATTTACTTCTCTGAAGTCAAGGCCAATGTCAATGGTCTCTAGCTGACTAAATTTGCAGATGATTGCAAATGAGGAGCAGTCACTGAATCCCACACTGACACAAATGTTCTCCAGACAGGGTTGACACAGATAAACAATTGGTATCAGAGCCATGGACTAAAATTATATGCCAAAAAATGCATAATGGTACTGTTTAAGAAGTCATCCACCCCTATTTCACTATCATATTGACAACATACCCCTTAGATTTGACCCAGTAGTCAGGGATTTAGGGACACACACCGACAGTAATCTAGCTTTTAACCATCACATATCTACAGTAGTGAAGAAATCATTCTATGTTGTGCAACTTAAAGGTATGGCATCTAGGGCCAAGGAAGTCCACTGTATTCGGCATTCATCAGACCTATCATTGTGTACAATGCTCCTTTTGGTATGTACCTAACCAGGCATATCCAATAACTGGAATGTCAACAGAGGTTCCTCACTAAAAGAATACAGGGCATACATAAAATGTCCTATGCATACTACCTCAAGGCCCTATCCCTATATTCTGTCTCCTACAGACGGTTGAGGGGAGATGTATATCTTGCATTCAGGGCATTGTTAAGTCCCACTTTGATGGACCTCCTGCAAAACAAACAGTACCAGAATTACCCATTCTAAAGACTTAAACCTTGCCTGTGAAGAGACAGGTATGCATCCTAAAGACTACCCCATCTCTGGAACAGGATCCCCATCCATGTGAAGCAGAGTTCCTCCCTAAACCAATTCAAGTCTAACTTGGACAATTGGATGGGAAACATGAAATTTACCCCTGGCTTGGCACCTATGTCTCAACTAGACACATGCAACTTGTAAATGGTTCATCTTCCAGGACCCTGCTTGTAAATGTTTCATCTCCCAAGTCCCTGCTTACACTAATCAAGGTACCAGAACTTGTCAGAGATTTGGGATGTATGGTTAGGCTTAAAAAGGCTTCTTGTGGTTGTTAGCCTAGTAAACACCTATGAATGTATAAACCTACAAACAGGGAAAAGAGTCTAGGACTTGGGACAGAAGCTACAATAGGTAAGATTTAATTTAACATGAAAGAAATTAAAATACTTGGTATTATATTTGGAAATAAATAACTAGAATACAACAATGTGAAGACATCATGAAAACAATTAAGAAATATATATTTATTTTGGAGAGCATATAAATTGTCATACAAAAAAAAGTGTGTTTAATAAATTCTGCATTGTTAAGAAAGACTGCATATTTTGTAAATGATTATATGATTTCAACACAATGTGAGAAAGAACTAATTTCAATTGTGTTTTCATTTATATGGAGGTCTAGATTAAATCCCATGAAAACAAGTGTATTGTATGTTAAGGTGGAAGAAGGAGGACTGGGATTGATAGATCCAAATAGTATATGCAGCATCATTAAATTTATACAAATTATTGAAATGGATAAAATAAGAAAAGAGTTGATAATAAATGTAGTAATGACAGAAAAATCTAAAAATATATGGTGCATGATGAACAAATTAAAAAGAGGAAAAGAAGCTGTAAATGGAGAAATAAAAGAATATCAAGGAAAAATAATATTATGGAAAATAAACATAAACAATACAGAGGGAAAAAAGGGAAAATAAGGTACTCAAATATAATGGGAAAATATTATTGTGTTTATCCATGACAAAGAATTGGGGAGGAGGACATAAAACAAAAAAAATTGTGAATGCAATGGTGTAAAAAATATATGGAGTGTGGACATTTTTATGGAGATTTGTCCATAAGAAAATTACCAAGGAAGGTGAATATGCCATGCAAAAGCAAAGTTGAAAGAATATGTATTTATTCTGGTGAAGCTGAAACAACAGAACATGTATTTGTATAAAATGTATAAAGGTAAAGGGATTATGTAAAAAGGTATGTGAAGATAATTATTTGAAATTAATTAAAAATATAGAGCATATAGACATGGATATGTTGGAATATGATTCTTATAAATATAAGAATAAGGAATTTATAAAAAAATGATTAAAATGATATTTTATACAATATGGACTGTATGGAATGAAAGACTAAGTGAGCTAAAATTTGATGGAAAATGGACTTTGGCAGAAATATTGAAAAAATACGATTTTGGCTATGGGGAAAAATATTTATGTATAAGAAAAGAAATGTATAGATATCATGTTATACAAGAGATGGAATAATATGTGAAGAAGATTGTAAAAGTTTTGTAAATATTGTATAATATGTAAATAATGCAAACAAAGTCTTTAATAAAGGACCCCTACCATCAACTCAAGCTGTTGGGACATCAGTTTAACATCTCATACATCTCATCCAAAGGATGACACATTCAGGAATGCAGCAACCCCCCTCCCATGTTGTACTGCAGTTTCAGTAACTGATCTATCTGTTGTGGAAATAGAATCCACATCCTTCTGCACCAAAGGTGAGTGTACTACGTGTACCTGTTGTACCACTCACAGTGTAAAATATATGGTACTTCAGTATGGAAACATGTTTTTACTTTACCCCTTTATCTCAATCCCCAAGAAGAATGTACAAGGAATATACAAAGTCTAACATCAATTACTATTTTATTTCTACTGCTGTGGTTATATAACCTAACCTCATAAATGGGAAAGGTAAGAATGATATAATGAAAAAAACTAAGGGTAATGCTGCTCAACGCCAGAAGTCTAAATCTCAAGATGCAGGCACTTGATGCACTCCTCAGCATGGAGAACATCAACGTCTGTGCAGTTACTGAAACCTGGCTCAAGGCTCCTGAGAGCACCCCAGCACTACCAGGCTATACCTCGTATCATGCTTTTCTGCCCCAAAACCCGGGCCGAATCACAAAGGGAGGGGGAGTGTCCATATTCATAAAGGACACCCACACCTCCAGGTTAGTAGCAACACATGAAGCAACAGAGACCATACAGGTGCAACTAACCATAGGCAAAACTGCTATACAACTGGTAGCATGTTACAGACCACCCTCCCAATCTCAAGAACCCCACTCAGCCTTCCTGAAGACATTGGAGGATATGAATGTATCACAAAATACCATCATACTGGGAGACTTCAACTACCCAAACATAGATTGGGTACATTATTCTAGCCCTAATACCCTAGCCCAAAGGTTCCTGGAATTCATAAATTCAAATGCACTGGAACAACTAGCCACCTCTCCCACTAGGGGAGAAAATATACTAGACCTGATCATCACAAACATGGGGACAAAATGCTCCACACCGGAAGTATACCCCTCACTAGTGAGATCTGACCACAAACTAATCACCCTGGATATACATAGCCCACCTCCACCCCCAGCACAAAAGACCACAGTGAAAAACTTCTCAAAAGCAGACTTCACTCTTCTTAAGAAGGAGATGGTATCCTTTAAGCCCACTGGGCCAGTGGATACCACATCCCGCAATGCCGAATCCTTCACAAATGCTTTCTATGGACATATCCAGGAATGCATGGATCATGCAATCCCAAACAAATCCAAATCCCTCTCCACCAAATGTAAGCATCCTGTCTGGTGGACCTCAGCCATAAACAAATTGTATAACAAAAGAAGGAAGCTACTGCACGTCAGAGCGAAATCCCATGAAGGGAAGACGTCTCTGATCAACATTAGCAGAAAACTACATTCTCTCATAAAAACATCCAAGGCAAACTTTGAGAGAAAAATAGCTAAGGACACTAAAGATAACCACAAAGCCTTCTTCAGCTATGTTAGAAACCTGGGCGGAAACCGTCAGATATGCTCTGAGTTGGTTCACAACAACAAAAAATACACTGAACCCACAGATATTGCTAACATTCTGGCTGACAGGTTCAGTGCAAACTTCTCGCCTCCTTCACCCCCAAAAGAAGAAATACTTATCCCAGCTGAATGTAATCTCCCTGTCATCTCAGATGTTGAAGTGAGAACCGCCCTAAACAAAGCAAAAAACACAGCATCAATGGGACCTGACGGTATCCCGGGGTGCGTGTTACGGGAACTCCAAGAGGAGCTAAACCCACACATAAAAATGCTATTTAATCTTAGTCTTACTTCGGGTTATGTACCTGTACACTGGCGTACAGCAACAGTGGTCCCACTCCACAAGGGGGGTGCCTCTACAGACCCTGGAAACTACCGCCCCATAAGCTTAACTAGCCTGGTCTGCAAATCTATGGAAAGAATCATTATGGAACTTATAAACAGAGACATAGGGGACCTACAGACACTTGACCCCACCCAGTTCGGCTTTGTGAAGGGCAGATCCTGCCTTTTAAACCTGGTTGACTTTTTCAAAACAGTCACTAGAGCCATTGATGAGGCAAAGCAGTCCATACAGCATACCTGGACTTGGCTAAGGCCTTCGACACAATACCCCACTCAGGCATCATAGATAAGCTAAACAGCTTAAAAGTAAACCCCTATGTCACTAGATGGGTTGCAAACTGGCTAAAGGACAGAACCCATAAAGTTAAAATCGCTGGAGCAATGTCAGACTCAAAGCCAGTCACAAGTGGTGTCCCACAGTGATCTGTCCTGGGACCCCTCTTGTTCGGCATTTATTTCTCAGATGTTAAAGCAAACATGGGAGGGCTGTGGCTAACAAAGTTCGCAGATGACTGCAAACTAGGCACTATAGTCGATACACCAGCTGACACACACATCCTACAAAAAGGCCTCACTGAAACGGACAACTAGTGCCGTAGTCACGGCCTTAAACTAAATGCCAAAAAATGTATTGTCATCCCTTTTGGAAAAAACAAAGTACCCACAAATTATCACATAGACAGCAACCCACTGAGTACGGAAAAAGTAATCAGAGACCTAGGGACCCAAGTAGACAGTGACCTCTCATTTGACACCCATGTTGCCAAAGTGGTTAGAAAAACATTCTACCTTGCACACCTCATCATGAAGGGATTCACATCCAGATCCAAGGATGTCATTGTACCCTTATATTCCTCCCTCATCAGACCCATGATTGAGTACAATGCCCCATTTGGTATGTACCTCACCCGGCACTTGCAACAGCTGGAGAGACCACAGAAGTACCTCACCAAAAGGATCAAGGGTCTCCAACATATGTCTTATTCCACCAGACTAAAGAAACTTCAGCTCTATTCAGTGGCATACCGCCTGCTCAGGGGTGATCTCTGCCTGACGTACAAGGCAATGCCCAATCAGGATTTGATGGACATGCTCCACCTCAAAAAATCCAAACCCATCAGGACCACGAGAGCTAAAGACTTAAACCTCGGCACAAGTATGAATAGGACATGCTGGAGGGATAGATTCATGACCCAAAGGCTTCCCATGCTTTGGAACAGGATCCCAGTTCATATTAGGCAGAGCCCCTCACTAACTCTCTTCAAGAAAAATCTTGATGAGTGGATGGGAGATCGAAAATTTACCCCGGGGGTCACATCTGGGTCACTGCTAGACAGGGGCACAGTAAACTAATTCTATTATATAAGGGGACCTTCATTGTGTCACTACTAGACCGAGGCACAGTATTCTAGATTTATTCTGTACATTTTTGTACCATTTCATGGGGTGGCAAAAGCTACATCACTATGGCTAGGCTTACAAATGTCCCAGGGCAGATAGCCTAGTACTATACTATGAAACTATGAAACTATGAAACTATACAAAGAAAATCCCCGTACTTCAAATAAAAACATGAGACCCTACTGCTGAATATCAGAAATTCAATGTATCAGGCTTGATTTATATTAATGTGTATACACATACTTTATTTGATTTGTGTAGTAAACTGCAAGTTCAAAATGATAGAAAGATAGTATTTCTATACGTTATCCAGTTACAGAAAAATACATGGTATATGTACAAAAATGGCACCTATTTTGTAAAAAACTGAATTCTGAACAACATTTTTATTTGTACTGCCCTGGTATCGTGTTTTGTTATAAAGTTATAGATGGTTACATTTCTTTATTCTCACTAATATTACTAAATTAAAAACAAAAACAAAACAGTAAAGCCATCACCTATTACCCTCTTTTGTTTTTAAGTTATTTATCTTTGTTTGAAAAATATGAAAAATTATCTTTCTGGCTTTTTATCTCTAACTGCACATACATAAAAGCTCCTGTCCTGTTTAAAAGTGTATTTTTTTATTTCTTTTGTCAGTAATTAGTAGTTTTGGTGTAAGTGTGTCTTCTTTAGTTTGAAGATATTTGACTTTGTATAGGGGGAGTACTGCTACAGTAAAAATCAATTTGTTGAGTATTGCTGCTGTCAATGCAAATATCTAAATATGTTTATAGACCTTAATGATGTTGCATTTTTGGTTATTCTAGTAGAAAGCTGTTACAAAAAATAAAATGCATAAAGACTAAACATATATGGGATACATGTGGCTCTGGTATGTAATATATGAAGTACAATGTACAGTAAGCTTAAGGAACAAGTTTGAGGTGACTGTCACAGGCATAAGCCCTGAACTAAATTCCCAAATCTTGCTGTACAAGGCATTTATTTATAAAACGAGGTAGACCCCTATTTTACACTGACCTTTTTTAGACTCTAGAACACTGTCTGGATAAGTGACTAGTTTAGAGTCACGCAGTAGGTAAATGCAGGCTGAGAGTATAAAATCATGGCCCACAGGAGGCAGCTAGTAGCTTTGATCCTCTAGCTAACTGCATACAGTTGGATACCCCTATAATCCATTTAGCTATTCTTTCATTTGTTTATGTTTTAATTACTGTTTCACATTGATTTCAGTGAGCTGCAGCACCTCTGTATGTTGTATGTTGAAATAAGACTCATGCCGGTGTCCATACAATTTTAGAAATGGAGACTCTAGTGTGGTTATCATGGTATGCTTTGTAATCTAGTATAAATGTGTCCATAGAATACCTGTATGTGATGTTGACAAGGTTTAAATATTGACATTGTTCAGTGCATCTTAAACCACTGAAAGTTGTAATCCTTCTTGAACATTTTCTTTAAATTTATTTATTTATTTACTTATTTATTTTATTTTACATTTGTTAACCGGGAAATTCCGACTGGACCAGGTCCATTTTCAGCAGAGGCCCAGGGAGAAAAGCTCCAACATCAATTTATACAAATACAGTACATCCAGCATAATACACAAAACAGGTTACATAATGTATGCTGAGCATAGTAATATAACAAGAATTAATAAAAACACTCCAGGTAAAAGAAGATATAGAACATGGGTAAAAAGACAATGTCAGTCATACATTGGTAAGAAAAGAAAATATATCAAGTAAGATTTTACAGTTAAAAGTACCCTTTCAGATGACCAAGCCTACAGGGGATCAGAGCTCCAGCATGTGATCAGAGAGGAATTTGGGGAGTTAATAGTAGTATGGGTAAGGTTATGTGATACAAGGGCATAACCAGGTACTAAGAAGGTGCGATTTGAGGGAGTTTTTGAATATGGATGTGGAGGGGGCAGTGGACACGGATAGGGGAAGAGAGTTCCAATTTCTGGCAACAGTGTGGGAGTAGAGCGCTTTCCCTGCATTATTGTTAGCCTTGGTGATGGCGAGGAGAGATTTTTCACTGGATCTTAGGTACCGGTTTGCATTATAGATAGCAAGTAGGTTGGATAATGAGGGGTTTTTTTCAGAATATTTGATAATAATGTAGGCTGTGCCCAGCTGGTGATAGTTAAGTAGCTGTGGTAGCTCAAGCCATTTTAGTTCTTTTAGTGCAGCACAGTGATGGGTTGTATAGGTCGAGTTAGTAGCAAACTTGGCTATTTTATTGTAGCATGATTCTAGTTTGTCTAGGTCACACTGTCTGATTTGGGTAAAGATTGGTGCTGCGTATAATAGAGTTGAGAGGAGGTGGGTTTGTGCAAGAGTGACTCTTGCTTTTTGTGAGAGAAAGGACTTATGCCTGTATAGGGAGCCTAGTTTTTTGTGAACTAGTTTTATGGTATGTGAGATGTGAACATCAAAGTGGAGATTATTGTCTATTTCAATGCCTAGAAGTTTGGTGTGGTTAGAAGGGGAAATGGTGGTGCCATCCTTAGATGTTATGGTAAAGGAGAGGTTTTTTTGATCTATTAGGGGTAAATAGTAGCAGTTTTGTCTTTTTGGGATTTAGAATTAGTTGGATACCCGATATCCATTTTTCTACTGAGATAAAGGTATCTTGAGTGAGTGTATGTAGGGTGGTGGGAGATGAGGCAGAGCAGATCAGGGTTGAATAATCCGCATGTTGTATGAGTGTGGCATGTTGTGTAGAGCATTTGAGGTTATTTGTGAAAATAGAGAACAACAGCGGGCCCAGTATAGAGCCCTGTGGGACACCTATGGTGGCTGGAAGTTGTGTAGACAGAGTTCCTTTCCACTGGACTGATTGTTGCCTGTCAGACAAGTAGCTTCTGAACCAGGCTATAGTAGGGGAGGTGAAGGATAATGATGTTAGCGAGTCTAGTAGAATGGAGTGGGAGACCATATCAAATGCTTTTGAGAGGTCTAGGAAAATGGCCGATACATATTTGTTATCATTCCTGTAAAGGTTTATATAATTAGTGAAGGATAGAAGGGCTGTGGTAGTGCTGTGATGTGGACGGAAACCATGTTGTGTGGTAGATAGTAGATTGTGTGTGTTAAGAAATGTCATCACTTGCAAGTGGATGCATTTCTCAAGAATTTTAGATAAAGGGCAAAGGATGGCAATAGGTCGGTAGTTGGAGAATTCATAAGAATTACCTCCTTCAGGGAGAGGAATGATGTGAGATACTTTCCAGAGTTTAGGTATGTAGGATTCTAGTATGGAGCGGTTGATAAGGATGGAGACAGGATATGATAGGGAGTCACTAGCCATTTTTAGGTATGCAGCAGGTACGTTATCAGCTGCTAGTGTGGTTGGCTTTAGTTTTAGGAGGAGTTTTTTGATAGTTGAGGTGGGCACTGGTGATAGGCTGAAAGAGGGGCTGATGTGGGATAGGTTAGGTTGTGACTGAGGTAGACTATTTTTGGTTATTTGACTGGACAGGGCTAAGATGGATTTAGTAAAATGGTTATTAAATTGAGAAGCTATGTCTAAGGTATTGTTAGTAGAGATGGGTGCTGGAGTTGTGGTTTTGCCTGGCTTTAGTAGAGAGTTAATGGCATGCCAGAATTTTTGTGGACTATTTGAATATTTCCTTTGGGTGCTAAGAAAATAGTTTTGTTTGTTTATTTTGGATTCAACCTTGGTCTTGTTTCTAAGCTGTTGATAGTATTGTCTTGAGCTAGGTGTTTTGTCAGTTTTCCAGATTTTCCAGGCTTTATCTCTAGCTTTTAGTAAGGCTCTGATGTCCCTATTTAGCCAGGGTGCGTAGTTGGCTTTAACTCTGATCTTTCTGCTGGGAGCTAGACTGTTAAGGATGTTAGAGAAGGTAGTATTGAAGTAGTCTACTGCCTGGTCTAACCCGAGTGTCCATAGTGGTTCCCAGTTGCAGTGGCTTAGGACAGTATTTAGGTATCGTGGGGTAAGGTTACGGTCATCTCGTACAAATTTGTAGACTACTGGTTTGGGGTGATTGGAGTGTTTCTGGAGTAGGAAGGTGGGGAGATGATCACTTAAGTCATCTGGGAGACAGCCTACTGTATAGTTTTGTTTGGGATAGTTGGTTAGTGTCCAGTCCAGTATGGATTCTCTCTTTTTTTTCTCATCTATTCTAGTTGGTTCTTTAATTAGTTGAGAGAACCCATATAGATTGATATGAGTAGAGGGGCTTCTGGAGTTACAGGCTGCCCAGTCAGTATTATGGTCTCCTAGTAGGATTGTTTCCTGAGGTAGATTGTCCTTTGTCCAGTGTAGGATGTCTTCTATTATGAGCGAGTTGTTGCCTGGAGGTATGTAGCAGCATATTATATTGATCTTCTTGGTGTTTCTTATGGACAGGACAGAAAATAGGACTTCAGCATTTTGAGAAGTGGGTGGTATGGTGTGCAGGAGCTGGAGGTTAAGGGTGTTTTTAAAGAGAATGGCTACTCATCCTCCTTTCCTGTTTGTTCTATCAGATCTAAGTGTATTATACCCTGGGGGAAGAAAGTCTTCATCTTGGATACTGGGTTTAAGCCAGGTTTCTGTAATGGCGAGTATATCAGGGTTGTAGTGGGCTATGAATGCATGTAGGTCTGTTAGCTTGTTGGTAAATAGAAGTTATGTCCTTACCATAACGTTCCATGTGGAGTGTTCATCTCGCCTTTGTTCTTACACATGGGTTCGGAGCCGATCCTCGGCTCCGTGCCGGCCTCTTGCAAGCTCTGCATCGAGAAGAAGCTGGAGACAATCTAATACCCACAATCCCCCTCTGCCTTTACCTCAGATCTAGTTTGCAAGCAAACCAATCTCCAGAGAGAGCACATTCATGCTTACATCACATATGCCCAGAAATAAGAATTTATACATAACTATATATATAGAAAGACAAATAGACATATATATATATATATATATATATATATATATATATATGCCAACTATGTACACAATATTTGCAGCAGCAGCAGCAGGATGCTCCTGGCCAGGCATCAAAGAACGTTCTTCTTAGGGCGGGAGGGTGGGAATGTAAGAACAAAGGCGAGATGAACACTCCACATGGAACGTTATGGTAAGGACATAACTTCTATATGTGATAGTGTTCAATCTCGCCGTTTGTTCTTACACATGGGTAGCGTCCCTAGCTCCTTGTTCCTGAGGAACTCACGGAAGGACGTTCTTGAGCACAGTGGAACCAAAGGTTGCCCTGTCCCTAGAAGCCTTGTCTACCTTATAATGAGAAATGAATGTATGTGGCTTAGACCAAGTAGCAGCCGCACAAATAGCGTCCAGTGGTAGGCGGGCTGCATGAGCCAAAGATGTAGACACTGACCTTGTGGAATGTCCTTTGGGTTTGTGCAAAAGAGTTTGATTTGAAGAATCGTAGACAAAGATTATACAATCCGTTAACCACTTAGAAAGAGTTATTTTGGTAACTGCTAGTCCTTTCCTGCTATCAGCAAAAGCCACAAAGAGTTGATCAGTTTTTCTGTGATCTTTTGTTCTCCCCAAGTAAAATCTTAGTTGTCTGTGAACATCTAATTTGTGCAACATGTACTCCATTTTGTTGGAGTGATTTTTGAAGAAAGTGGGTAATTCAATGGACTGATTAATATTGTTAATAGAACACACTTTAGGGAGGAAGGATGAATTGGTTCGAAGAGAAACTCTGTCAGAGTGAAAGATCAAATAAGGGTGCTTGATGGAGAGAGCCTGAAGTTCAGATACTCACCTAGCGGAAGTAATGGCTACCAAAAAGAGAGTCTTCCAGGACAAAAATTTTAATGGGCAAGAAGAGGCAGGTTCAAAGGGGGGCAACATTAATTTAGATAACAACAAGTTTAGACTCCAAGGTGACGTAGGAGATCTGACTGGTGGTCTAATATGAAAAACCCCTTTTAAAAAGGCTTTACAAAGTCTGTGAGCCATAACAGGAGCTCCACATTCTTCCACATGGAAATTTGAAATGGCAGCCAATTGAACTCTTAGTGTAGCAGGAGAAGCACCCTGATGGAATAAGTCCGTTAAAAACTCTAATATTTTATTCAAAGGAGCTATAAAAGGATCCACTTGGTGTGTATTCGCCCAGAATGCAAATCGCTTCCATTTACTAGAATATGTTTTAGTAGTGGAAGCTTTATGAGAAGCCACCAATATATCCTGAACTGCTGGCGACAAAAGATCAGACCTGGCTAAGTTGGGAATTGGAGCAGCCAAGCTGCTAGATGGAGGGACAGGAGCGCGGGATGGGGAGCCCCTGACGAGTGAGTCAATAGATCTGGCTCTGGGTCCAGAATCCAGGGTCCCTGAATGCAGTGTGTCTTCAGGAAGGGAAACCAAATTTGACGAGGCCAGAATGGGGCAATGAGGATTATTGTCCTGTGTAGGTTTCTGGCTTTCTGGAGAAACTTTGGTATCAGAGGAAATGGAGGAAATGCGTACAGGAGTCCCGGGGCCAATCGTGAACCAGTGCGTCCCTGGGGACTTCCCCTGGAGGGGGTAATAGGGCAAAGTAGCTCCTGCATTTGGCGTTCATTGGAGACGCAAACAGGTCGCAGGAAGGCTGGCCCCACTTGCGAAAAATCCTTTTCGCTACTGACTGTTTTAGGGACCACTCGTGCGGTAACAGAATTGCTCTGCTCAGCCTGTCGGCTATGATGTTGGATGACCCCGGGATGTGCGTTGCTATTAGAAAGCGACCCGTGGACTCCGCCCACTGCCAGATTCTCATGGCCTCTCTGCATAGCTGATAGGATTTGGTTCCCCCTTGCTTGTTTATGTACCAGACTACAGACATGTTGTCCGTCTGAACTGCAATAGTTCCCAGAGGAAGAAGGGGAGCAAAGTGTTGCAACGCTAGAAACACTGCCCTCAACTCTAGAACATTGATGTGCAGATTGTACTCCAAATTGGTCCATTCGCCTTGGACTGTCTGTCCCTGAAAGATGCCCCCCCACCCTATCAGGGAAGCGTCCGTGGTCACCTTAACTGTAGGCGTGGGTAGCACAAATGGTCTCCCCTTGGAAAGGTTGCACGTTTGAAGCCACCAGTTTAAATGTGTCTTGCATGTTTTCGTTATAAGAATCTCGTGTGTTAGAGGTAGTTGTTGAAACGACCATTGTGCGAACAATAGCCATTGAAGGACTCTCATGTGCAGCCTTCCCAAGGGCATTGCAATAAGGGAGGCTGACATGAGTCCCAAAACCTTCAGTACCAGTTTTGCTGGAGATTTCCTTGACAAAAGTAGAAGACGTATGTGAGTCTGAAGTGATAGTATCCTTTCCGGGGGAAGTCTTAGAATTAACTGACGTGTGTTTAATTCTGCTCCTATGAACAAAATATTTTGTGATGGCTGAAGCAAGGATTTTCCGAAGTTCACGGAAATTCCTAGATGAACACACAGTTGAAGAGTAAAGTCTCTGGCCTGTAATAGTTGACGCTGGGTGGTGGCAGAAAGGAGCCAGTCGTCCAGATACGGAAACACCTGGAATCCTTGGCGTCTCAAGTGAGACGCTACCACTGCCATGCATTTGGTGAAGACCCTGGGGGCTGAGGTCAGACCAAAGGGCAGGGCTCGAAATTGAAAGTGACTGGCTCCCAGCCGGAAGCGCAAGTGATCTCTGGATGCCCTGGCCATTTTGATGTGGTAGTATGCATCCTCTAGATCTATTGAGCACATCCAGTCGTCCTTCTGTAAGAATGGAAGGATCGATTGAAGCGTGACCATTCGGAACTTTTCTTTCCTGACGAAGGTATTGAGGTAGCTCAGGTCCAGGATGGGCCTCCAGTCCCCTGTTTTCTTTGGAACTAAAAAGAACCTTGAGTAAGTCCCGAATCCTTGCTGGTCCACTGGGACTGGTTGGATGACTCTTTTTTCTAGCAGCTTTGAAATTTCTATAGCTGCTGGCTCTCGCAGATGGGGCGGTACATCTGGGAGTCTTTTCTTTGGAATGGGATGGGATAGAAAGGGTATGTTGTAACCTCTGGTAACCACGCTTTTTACCCACCTGTCTGTAGTTACATTTTGCCAGGCCTGAGGGTATAAAGCTAAGCGACCCCCGACTGCCTCCAGAGCAGGACAGTCGGGCCTCCTCTCAGGAGTGCTGGAAAGGTTTACCAGGGAGTGTATCCCTGTCACCTTGATGTTGCGGACCCCCTCTGCCACCTGGGCGGCGTCTTCCACCTCTGCCCCCTCCTCTGCCTCTAGAGGGGGCATCTCCCTGTGTGCCTGAGAAAGCTCCTTGGGGTTTTCGAAACCACATTTTTCCACCACGTTGCCCTTTGGGGTACGGTCTGGTTGGGGTGGAAAAACGGACTCCGACAGCAGACAGAGTCTTTCCCTCCTGTTCACACCGGGTAAGGGTCTCCTTTACTTTGGGGCCAAAGAGAGTGGCACCGTCAAATGGGGCGTTAGTAAAGGAAGACTTGAAGGCTTCCGCAAAGGAACATAAGCGCATCCAGGATTGTCTACGAAGAGCAATCGCTGAAGCTGCAGCCCTACTCGAACCTTTGGCTGCGTAGGAAATCAGCCTCATGGACGAGTTCACAATGGATGTAAGGGTATTAAGTTGTGCTGTCACTTTCTCCGAGACAGCAGCATCTGTAGTACCCTGGAGGGTATCTCCCAACTCTTTGACTAGATCCCTCTGTAGACGTGTAAAATGGGTCAAATAGTTCAGGGATCGCATGGAAAAAGCCGCTGAACTAAAAATGCGCTTCCCATACCTATCCATCGTCCTAGAATCTTTATTAGGGGATGGACAGATGAGGAAGACTCTGACATCTCCTTTTTCGTGGCCGCTGCCACCACCATAGCGTCCACTGGAACTCCTTTTGTCAGGTAGGACTTGTCCTGAGGTGCCGTGATGTATTTATTTGGTTTCCTTGGGACTGGTTCCACTGTGTCAGGAGCCTCCCACGCCCTTCGAGCAATTAGTTCCATTAATTCATCAAAGGGCGGAGTGACCCAGGAGGAGGAAGGGCGAGCACCAAATGCCTTCAGCAAAACTGACTCATCCTCAGAAGGGGGAAGGGTCTGCCAGTCACCTCTCTGTTTCAGGATCTCCAATATGTCCGAAAAAGGGACATCTTCTGAAGGTGACTTAGGGGACCCTTCTGACTCATCTAAGTCAGTATCAGATGTCAAGGATTCTTGTGGAGAATCCAAGTGTCTCCTCTTACACAATCTTTTCCTAGGGACTTCTTCGTGGGGAGCATCCGAAGAAGCCTCCGAGGAAGAGGGGGCACCCTCCAGGGGTGGCGGAGACACTGGTGCCCGACGCTTGGATGTGGCCGTGGGTGCAGAGGAGGATAACGGCCCTTTATGGGGAGGAGAGGTTGCTTCCACTGATGTGGTTGTCTGGGTAGACAACACCTTCCTCATTAGGTCGAACGCCCGGGTCCCGCATCGAAGAATCTCCGGTTCGAGGAAATGGGAAGAATCCCGACACAGGCACGAAGGCATCGACCCCGAGGACGGAGCCGAATCGATCCGCGCCGAGGCCCCGAGGGGGAGAGTCGGAACCGAAACGTCGGTTCGACTCTCGGCCCCGGAACCAGGACAGACCGTCGGCTCCGAGACTCCGGTATCGGGTCCGACGGAGTCGAGGTGAGAGGAACAGACCGAGAAAAGGACGGTTCTGGACCCAAGGGCTCCACAATCAGTAGATCAGCCTCTTCCGGCTCCAAAGACTGAACAGGTCTCGGAGGAGGAATGGATGGATGGAGACACCGGGAGGCCTTCAAGTTTCGACACCAACTGGGTGGAAACCGAAATAAGTTTGGACAGGGCCGAATGCTCCAATAACTTCTGCACCACGCGATCCACATCGATATCAGAGAGTTTGGAAGAAGAACGGGTCGAAGGAATCGAAGACGGAGCCGACCTCAATAAGGTCGAAGGAGGGAGCTCCATCACCGGTTCCAAGACTCGAGGCTCAGGAACCGATACCAGTTGAACACTCGGCCCCGAAGTCTGTGGAACCGGTGATCTAACCTTTGCTGAAGAGCTCGGAGCCGATGACTTGGGCTCCGACGTCTTCGATTCCTTAGAGGACTTTGATGCCTGGTCAGAAGCATCCAGAGCCTCCTGAAAAGAAGGTTTTAATAAACCTCTGTCCATTAGTTTCCTGCGCCTATCTGTCATGACCCTCCCACTAAAAGAGTGACAGATGGAACAGTCCTCTTGCAAGTGGAGAGGGCCAAGGCAGTAGACGCAGGAACTATGGTTGTCAGTCACTGACATTTTCTGGCCACACTGACAACGCTTAAATCCTGATTTTACCTTATCAGACATTATAGAAGTAAAAGACAAGTCCAGTAATGCAGTCAAATCCGAGAAAAAATTGTCAAATCCGGTATAAAAGTCAAATCCTATCAAATTTAAGAAGGGTTGTAGGCCCCGAAAAATTCTAACCGATAAAACAGGTTAATGGAACCGAGAATTTAACCAGTCAACAACACAATCACACAGTATATCACTGAAATATCAAATAGAATAAGAAAATCCAATAAAATATAACAAATAAAGTTATATCTTAGCTTTAGACGCTCGAGCTAGCTCCCAACGATGCGAACGCAGCAGCGGCAAACTAGATCTGAGGTAAAGGCAGAGGGGGATTGTGGGTATTAGATTGTCTCGAGCTTCTTCTCGATGCAGAGCTTGCAAGAGGCCGGCACGGAGCCGAGGATCGGCTCCGAACCCATGTGTAAGAACAAACGGCGAGATTGAACACTATCACATTACTTCTTATGTTGAGATTTAGGATTAGCAGGTCAAATGTTTGTCTAGCTGAGAGGGGACCTGGATTTGGGTGAATGTCACCAGAGGTTAGCAGAGTTTGTAGGAGTGCAAGTATGTGTTTTTAATATTGTTTGTGAGCTTGGTCTATGAGAGTTTTTCTTAGTGTGGTGAGATGGTGTAATTTTTGTTAGTGAGTAATATGTAGTTGTAAGATTTAAGATTGTAGGGCAGATGTAGATGTCTGAGTGGGTTTGAGAGGGTGGGCTAGTGTGGGTAGTGTGATAGTAGTTGTGCAGCAGTAGGTCTGTTTGTAAGGAAGTTAGGAAGGTTAGCGATAGTAGAGCTAGTGATAGGGATGTGAGTGTGGGTAACATGATACTACTTTGAGTGAGAAGTACAACTATGATTCCTGGTTGGTTGTGTGTGAGGGTAGAGTTGTATTGCCTGGGAATGTGTGTTGGGAGTGGGATCAGTGTGGGATGTAACTGGATTGGGGGTGGGGGGGAGTTAGGATGAGTGGGTTGGGCTAGTTGTTAGGGAATTAGGGGTTAGACTACTGGTCAGGTGATTAGGGGTTAGAATAAATGTAGAAGTAGTGGGGGCGGGTGTGAATAGGGGGCAGGGAGGGGAGCGGAGCAAGCCCGAGCGCAGCGAGCTAACACTGACTCTAAGTGTTTCTTTAGGCTTTGGTAAGTATGTAGTGTTAGCTTAAATTGTAATATGTTAAACTGAAATTTTAACTGTAATTTAAACTGTATGTTTGCACTAAGTTATAGACTATGTTATGGGCACAGAGTATACTTTTCTGACATTCTTAAAAAGATATAGAATTAAAGCTGGGGTTAGTTACAGATGAAACAGGAGAGGAAATGAAATGCTATTTTATAGATTTGAGTATTTCTCAAAAGAAAATTGACTTTAGTTGGGGGGGGGGGTCTAACTGGAGAGCAATATACAGCTGATTAGTCCTGGTGATGTACTCATCAGTACAGAGGTTTGACTAAGGAACTATACAGTAGAAATGTACTAATACACTCACTAACATTTGTTTAAGTTAATGCAGGTAAGGTATTTTACTGTCTAGACACTTGGAAGTTAAGCACCTACATTAGTATTTAGTCTCTTTAGTTGCCGGACAAGTGTCTGTGGGTGCCCAGTGCTCAAGAGAAAAAATTGAAATTTCCACTGCTTGATATGGGGGGTAGAGACCTGCTTGACCTGAAGGATGGTTTGGATTACTGAAAGAAAAATAGAAGACAAATGTAAGAGAACATTAGTTTAAGGAAGCACATACTGTGTGACCAGTCAGATTGGATTTTGTTTAGCAATAGTCAATAACAAAAACATCAGGCAATGGTTATTCCTGCTTCAGCACCTGATAACATAAAATATTTTCTTATGGCAACATACAAAAATAAAATGTAAATATATAAAGCAGTCCTCTACTAAATTAAGCAAGATACACTTTCAATATATTTAAAAACTAGTCAATGCAGTTAGAGCAGTGAAATGCAACATGTGAAATCGCCCTTCTGGCTCTATAACAGTAAACAAGGAAAACAGAACATATCTAGGTGCATATGTGACAGCAGTTCATTAAGCAGAATTATCTAAAGGCATCCTGCAGTGTTAAAAATAACAGAAACATATAGTATAAGCTGTTCTACTAAAGAATTATGAATTAAACCACAATGTACAGCATACCTTGAATGCAAAAACTTACAGTAGGATGATTACACACCAAGGGAGACAAACAGCTGCTTGTGGATTTGAAACTAAAAAAACAAAATGGCACCCTGGGTTTAAATTACCTCAGGCTATCCAATACAGAACAAGAGCTGGAGGAGGGAGGGGTAAAGACTACAGGGAAGGAGAAGGCTAGCCAATGGTTAAATGAACTCTGCAGACACTCACTGTGAAGTGCAAAAGGAATAGAAACCACTCACTGAACCTTAAGAAAAGGTATGCTACTTTGCACAGTCACTCTACTTTATACTATAAAATCAAGGCAAGTGTAAACATTATCCAATTGTACCCTGACATTCTTAAAAGGATATAGAATTAAAGCTGGGGTTAGTTACACATGAAACAGGAGAGGAAATGAAATGCTATTTTATAGATTTGAGTATTTTTCAAAAGAAAATTGACTTTAGTTGGGGGGGGGGTCTAACTGGAGAGCAATATACAGCTGATTAGTCCTGGTGATGTACTCATCAGTACAGAGGTTTGACTAAGGAACTATACAGTAGAAATGTACTAATACACTCACTAACATTTGTTTAAGTTAATGCAGGTAAGGTATTTTACTGTCTAGACACTTGGAAGTTAAGCACCTACATTAGTATTTAGTCTCTTTAGTTGCCGGACAAGTGTCTGTGGGTGCCCAGTGCTCAAGAGAAAAAATTGAAATTTCCACTGCTTGATATGGGGGGCAGAGACCTGCTTGACCTGAAGGATGGTTTGGATTAATTAGTATTTAGTCTCTTTAGTTGCCGGACAAGTGTCTGTGGGTGTCCAGTGCTCAAGAGAAAAAATTGAAATTTCCACTGCTTGATATGGGGGGCAGAGACCTGCTTGACCTGAAGGATGGTTTGGATTACTTGAATGCAAAAACTTACAGTAGGATGATTACACACCAAGGGAGACAAACAGCTGCTGTTGGATTTGAAACAAAAAGAAATTGATTCTAGTGTCAGTAATTGCCCAATTTTACAACTGCAGAGCATGTTCTTATCTTTGAATCTTCAGTATTAGGACTTACATACAATTTATAAAGTGAAACCAAACAATCACATCTCTCAAGTGAGATTTTTTTTTTTTTTTTTAGCAATACTCCACATTGTGTTAATACAATGAATATTTAGTTGTTAAAATTATTCCAAGGTCATTATACTCACCAATTACTTCCAAAGCACGATCATCTAGAATTAAAGGATTCTAAATTGAACTAAAGTGAAAACCGTCATTGATAGCTCAATCTGCTACTTCTATAATATAGTTATTAATCAGCTCTTGTAAGTTTGATTTTAGAACTGGCAGCATATTTTCAAATCCAGCAATGACTGTTACAGCAATGGAGGAAAAAAAACTGTTTAAACAATGCTGGCCCCAAGGCTGGCCTTGTTGGGGCAGTATTGTAAAGTAGTAAGGGTTACTTTAGCCGAAATAAGTTTTTACTTCTTTTTTAGTTAGAGTAAACTTAATTTGGGTAGGTAGACTCAAGTTCAGTTTGCTATTTATACTGTTTTGTGACTCAATAGTTTCAATCAAAGCAATATTTTATTTCATTTTTTAAATAGTGCATATATATTTTTGTTATTTATTGGGTACAGTGCGGCACTACCCTGCTGCATGACTCTACTGAGCCCCATTCTAGCATGGAATGTTTACCCCCTTTGAGTCTGGACCAGAACCACCTCTTTCAACACTGGCAAAAATAAGAATTCCAAACGAGAGGTGGGAGATAATAATAATCCTAGGAGTAACCACTGTTGTTAGCAAAGGGATAAATCCTGCCAGGTGTTCATTCCTACTTCCTTCATGCTGGTCTAACTACTGTTGACTGGACAGGGAATGAGACATGGCCTAAGGTTCCTGGCCCTAGGATGGACACAGATTCCTGACTACCCCATATACCCAGCTGTTGGGCCTTTCAAGTCCCAGACAGCATCAGGGCCTTGACATGTGGTCTGCCTCAATCAACACATCACCCACTCTCTCCCTATGGATAATGTGAGCAGAAAATGCCTAATCATGTATTTCCCTCCCCACACCAACTGCAATAAGTGCCTGAGTCTCTCTTCATACTCAAGTCATTTGGATCACACTCAGGACTTTGTCCCACTCCACCACAAAGCTCATATTTAAATAACAAATTTCCATGGAATAGATTTAAGTAGGCAGCATTTTTGGGTGAGTTCAGAGTGCACACCTACTCCATTAAAAAATATATATAATAGAAAATGAATATCAGGACAAACATTTTATTCACTTGGGTTTTAAAGATATACTAAATGTGCAGAATTCCAGGTGAAAGACATTATTACTGTAAACACATCAGAAAAGGTAGTTCTTTCATACATCCTGGCATAGACAATGCTTATCAATTTACAGAGCATTATATGTGTACAATAAAATACACAGTACACATTGCTATATGCAGCTGCTTTCTCTTTTGTATAGGTAAGATGCTTTGTCATTAAATGCTAGGCTAAGTCAATACAATAATGATACTGAGAATCTGAATTTTAAAAATTATGTATCAAAATGTGTTTTTGCATGACAAACCATATATTTTCTTTCACTGGTGTGCAACACCTGCATAAAGTAAATATGATAATAACTGATAAGAATAACTGCATACACATCAAATAATCAGTATATGTTTCTACAGCTTTCAATGTTCTTTTCACAGTACATTAAGGTGCATTTCCAAGTTAATAATCTAGTAAAATAGAACATGCTAAAAATGGATTGAAGCATCACATGACTTTGAAAGAAGACCAAGAATTGCAGTTCATTTGTACAAGTGACTAGTCCTTCCTCTTACTCTGGGTGTTCATGTGAATCAAAGGTGCACAGCCATTTACTTTACAAACATATCAATGATGTTTCCAAATTTCCTTCACTATCTTATAGGTTCATAGGTTCATATGTAATCACTAGGCTAGCTGCCCTTGTGGGCCATTTTAAGGCTAGCCAGTTTCCCTTTTTGTGCTTAAATTAACCTCTGCCATTTGGTTAGAAATTGGACTTACCCATCCCATAGTCAATAATTATACAGTACCCCTAATGATAATAATAGGGATCATGCCATAGATAATATGAGGGGACCCCCCCATACATGAGATAAAGCATTTAGGAGCTGTGTCTTTCCATTAGTACTACAGGAGACAGCCCTGGAGTAAATTTTCTGTTTCCCATCCATACATGTAAGTTATGCTTGAATACGGAAAGGGATGAACTTTGTTTTATGAGGATGTGTCATCTGTTCCAGAGCAGTGGTATCCTCTGTGAGCTATGCTTGTCCCTTCAAACTATTCTGTTGATGTTGCAGAAGAGGTTTAGATCCCTAGACTGAGACTTTCTGATGCTACTTGATTTACTGATTTACAATAAATCCATCAGTATGGGTCGGAGCATGACCTGCATATCTGAGAGAAAGAGAGGGTCCATGTAGGACCTGTTGTTTAGGCCTTGTATCCTTTCAGTAAGGTATCTTTGTGGGTGTTCCAGTTGTTGCATGTGTCTGGACAGATACATGCCAAGTGGGCTATTGTATTCAGTGATTCAGCTAATGAGGGCCGACTAAAGTAGGACAATGACATTCCTAGACCTAGATGCAATCATTTTATTTATAATCTGTGCAATATAGAAGGACTTTCTTACATTTTCTAGCTGGAACTTTCAAGTTGACATACTGTGAAGCAAAAATTTGGCATTGTTAAAGGTCAGATGGTACCCTATTCCAGGATGATTTTGAAAGACAGTAAATTTAATCATGAACTGGAAGGTTTACTGGAGAAGTTTCACAGCAGGGGTTACCGTGAATACATTCTGAATAATGTAAATGATGAAATTATAGTACATAAGCATGGGTGGTTTAAGCCCATTATATTGGGGGAGGGGTGGATATTTGTAAATTAACTAAAAATGCTATATATAATTCTGTTCTGCAACACAACTTTAAGCATTCTGTGATTTTTAACATTTGGTCATAACAGTAGTTTAATTAAAAAAGTTCTGAGCAAAAATTTGGATTGTGTATTGATGGAAATCCATAAATTACTACAAAATTGGGGTTAAGGATTAACTTTGTGACTACGCATGGTCATTAGGAAATATTTAGAAAGACCAAAGGTATGGGTTCAAGTGGTGGGGGAATGAGTAAATGTGGCTCATGTAAACAATGTTAGTTTATTTTTGTGGGGTCTAAGTGTTTGAATAAAAAAAATTCCGCACCACTTCAATGTAAATGGAACTACAATTGTGGTTTATGTGGCACAATGTGAATCATGTGTAGCTTTTTATATTGGGAAAACTGAGAAGCCTTTACACATTAATAGACACCAGAATTTATACAGTATAAGTATGAAAAACATGGACAGCATTTTATTTAAACATTCGATCAAATGTGTGAACCTCAAAACGTTTATTTCTTTCATTAAATAGAGCATGACCCCTCTTCTTCTGAGGGGGGGGGTGACTAGAAAAAAAGAATTGTTCTGGCATTTACATTGTAATGCCACTATAAGATCTGGGTTAAATAAAGCAGTATAATCATGTATTTTCAGTATATAATTTTTGATTGTTTAAAATGGTATTAGTTGAATGATTATTTAGTGCTTTGATTGGCTGGTGTGTATCACATGACTAGGCTTTGTGGATATTTAATGGGTGTGAATAAGATTACAGATATTTATGATGAAATCTGTAGTAGAATTGTAGCTAAAAGTACTCAGATGAACTAGTTCACTGTTTTTCTTTGCCATAAGTCTGTGTTCTTTTCCTTACTGTTTGGTAGTAGTCATATCAAGAGTTTGCTAGTATTTTTTGGTTACCAATCTTATTTTTGTCTAAATTGTTAAGTCATGTTTAACAATTGGTTGGAACTTTCTCCCTCAATCTGTCATTAATTCATTTTTTATTTTTTTTATAACTCAATAGGATATTCCCATATTGAGGACATCTTACATAAATTACTGGGCTCAGTATGAAATAATTAATTATCTGATTCTAAACTGTTTAAATGCACCATTTGTCCCTTTATAATGTTATGTTTTTGCCTTAATGGGTGATGGCATGAAAAGAGCAAATAAATAATACTAAATATGGGCTTTCTGTGTATATTCAAAAGTATAGTCTTATTAATTCTATCTTTAACCAAAGGAATATTGAAACACTTTACAAATTCCTCAGGAAGAAACATATGAAAATTTTAAAAGAACTAGTAGTGCCTTGTAAATATGTAACAAATTCTTTCAAATATTGTATATCTCCCTTCCAAATAATAAAGTATTATCTAAGTACCTAGAATAAAATTTTATATTAGAATTAAAACTAGATTTAAAAGATAGCTTATCCCTCAATTAATTTGTACCAAATTGCCAAATATCAGTACCAAAGCTGCTCCCATTGCTACACTATTGGTTTGTTTTTTTAGTATCCCCACTCAAATTGAAAAAAAATGTTTTTTTAAGTATTAACTGTTGGAAGGTTAAAATAATTTCTGATATATGGCTATCAATTTCATAGAAATTATAAACCAATTCAGCAAACTATTCCATACCATGATCATGGAGGATAGCAGTAAACAAATCATTAACATTAGCTAAAACTGTGGTTTGTTTTCATTTATATAAATGTATGATTGCTTATGTCGTAAGTGATGTTTTAACAAAGATGTTTCCTGTTTCAAAAAAAGGGGCAGGAATTGAATAATTTGTGTAAAGTGGCTTAGGTCACATGATCTATAGCAATATATATGTGAAGTATAATGTTTGTTAGCATTAATTTGTTAATACAGTTTGATTAGTTTTGTATAACTGTACATTAGCCTATGTTACAATTGATAATTCCATAAAGGTGTTAAAAAAAGAAGGAATTGAGCAATTTATGTAATGTTTGATTTACGATAGTTATAAAAAATATACAAATGTGATATATAATGTTTGTAACTAGGAACATGTTAATATGGCTTGTCTTCTTCAACATTAATGTATGTTTGCCCTTGTCTTAAGTGATAATTAAACAAAGGTGTTAAAAAACTAACCAGTAGCAGTCTTCAAATTCAACATTTCTAAGATGATCCAAAATTTTCCATGACTTCATTAGGACATATTGGGTATAAATTCAGTATACCTTTAACCATACTGTCCACAAATACAGCCACGGTATAGGTTTTTGATCTATTGAAAGCAATATTTAGAGGCAAAAGTTGATATTTAACATCCTAGTGAACCATAGGTATACCAAAATTCAGTGTACCAAAGTATGATCCACTTTTAAAAAAATTATCAGAATCAGAATTTACACTGCCTTCCATGAATAAATTATGTAAAATATGAATCATCTTATATGGTCTACATAATCCATTATATGACAGTATAGTATAATAATCATTATTAGGCAACATCAACAAAATCTTATTACAGTCTGTCAAATTCATCAGTACTATACCACAATTTTAGCTGATCCCATAACATGTATCTTTTTACCAACATTATCACATCAACAGCAACCCCCTAAACACACAACCTGTGGTGAGAGACCTGGGTACACAAGTTGACAACAATCTCACATTTGACCATCATGTAGCAGCAGTGGTTAGAAAAGCCTTTCACTTGGTTCATCTCATAAGTAAAGGGACTGTGCCTCTCCAAACACCTGCACCAACTGGAAAGGACACAGAAATACCTCACAAAGAGAATCCATGGCATCCAACACCTGTCCTATGTGGACAGGCTCAAATCACTATTACTTTACTCGGTACCATAGAGATTGCTTGGAGGTGATCTGTGTCTTGCCTGCCCTACTAGAAATGCTCCATATCCATATATCTAACGTCTCACATGTCACTCAATCAAAAGGCTTAAATCTAATGTGTGACATTAACAAAACCTGCTGGAGAGACAGGTTTGTCCCCCAGAAGCTGCCCCATCTCTGGAGCAGACCCCCCCAAACATGTCAAGCAAAGTACGTTGCTGACCCTCTTCAAGTGCAACCTTAATGAGTAGATGGGAAACCACAAATTTGTCCCAGGGGTTCCACCTGTCTCCCTCATTGATAAGTTGACAGATGCTGATTGAGGTTTATTTTTGGGGATAAACTCTTGGCTAGGCTTGTATAGGTCACAGCACCATTAGCCTAGTAATCTCCTATGATCCTATGAACAGAAAAATAATTCAACAGTTTATATCCAGAGACAGAAAGAGTCAGAAAATCTCTAGCTGGAGATAGAATAAGTCATGTATTATTTGGAAACTATGGTTCCTTAGCCATTTAAATTAGTGGTATGGGTAAGATTATCTGTTCATTTCCCAAAGGTAAATTAATCTGCAGTAATGTGAATATATACAGTGATCAGAACCTGGATAGGCTGCAAGACAGATGTCTTACCAGAAAGTGCATGTACCTATGCAGCCACAAGGCAAATATATAGCAGTATACCTTGCACAGCAGCTGTTTTACTTTTTATAGAGAGTAGTTAGGAAGCAAAGTAGAATGAGGAGTATGAAGATTGTCAGTGTTACGCTGACAAAGAAAGCAAACTCTAAGGAATCAAACCTGGGACCAAGAATTAGATGATAACTGCCTTGTGTGCCTCCATGACTCAGTCTGCATCAAGAAAAAAGTATAAATGAGCCAGCAAACTGTTGTTTGAAGCAAATTTTATTGAAACAACAAAAAGACAAACAGACCGGTTTCGGCTGACATTAGAAACACAGCCTTCCTCAGTGCAAATTCAATCATCCCAATGCTGTAGTTTAAATATACTTTGTAACCACTTGATTGGTTTAGCCTAGATAGTCTGGATTGGATACTGGTATTCAGGAAACATCTGGAATATAACACCATCCTACATGCCACCAGCTTTCATCCACCACATATTGCTAGGAATATCCCCAAATCACAATTTATCAGAATGAAACGTATATGTTCCGATGAATCTTCCTTTCAGGAACATAGAAAAGACCTTATCAACAGATTCAGATCTAGGGGATATAAGATGGGACATGTTCTGCATGCAAGCAATCTGGTCAACAAACTCAAGTGGGATGATCTGTTATGTTATAAAGAACATACCACCATGGTATCACAACCTTTAAGGTTTACTATGACTTTTGGTAGGAACTCGGATACTTTAATACAAAGTATACACAGACATTGGAATATTTTACAATATGATTCGGAATTATCTAACATCATACCAGACAGATGCCTGTTTTCATTCTGAAAGGGCAAGAATTTGGGTGGTTGTTTCAATCATTATAAACACCCACATGTCAACAGGTTATCTCAATACATACAGACTACACTAACAGGGGGACCTTTGATTGGATGTTTTCCATGTGGCCATTGCAGCAATTGTGATAAAGTAAGTAAAAGCAAACAATTTACCAGTCGGAACTCTGCTGCAGTTTATGATATTAATTTTTTTGCTAACTGCGGCACTGACTGGTTGGTATATTTGGCCACGTGTACATGTGGATGTTTTTATGTTGGGCAAACCTCACGTCCCCTCAGACTCAGGATCTCTGAACACATTAGTAATATTAAAAAACATAAGATTCATAATGCTTTATACAAACATCATTTAATACACAAAACTGCAAAATTCTCTTTTATGGCAATTGACATTATAAGAGGTAACAAACACAATAAAACAGGTTGGCATTCACTTTTAAATTCCAAAGAAAAGAAGTGGATTGTGAAATTAGGTGGATTATTTCCACCGGGTCTTAATGAACAATTCTAGGCTAAACCAATCAAGTGGTTACAAAGTATATTTAAACTACAACATTGGGATGATTGAATTTGCACTGAGGAAGGCTGTGTTTCTAATGCCAGCCGAAACCGGTCTGTTTGCCTTTTTGTTGTTTCAATAAAATTTGCTTCAGGCAACAGTTTGCTGGCTCATTTATACTTTTTTCTTGATTTTCATCCTTGAGCCGTGCAATTGCACTCGTGCAGGAGGTTTGGTTTTGACGTTTCAGTCTGCATCAAAACAACTCATTTCATTCATGGATGACCTCAAATGTTAATATGAGCAGGAAAAAACTGAACTAGAACTGAAAACAAGATGTCTTGAAGTAGTTAAAAAATGAAACAATTTGAAGTGCAAAAGAAAGCAATAACAGAGATAGGCAAAAGCTACCAAGAGGGAGAAGGAGTGAAAGGAAATTGAAAAGTGGTGCCAATATTAGAAATATCTCATGACAATACACCAAGAGCACCTGAGTAACAGGAGTTAAAACCAAGCCATGTATGCTATGATCTGTTTCAAATTATGTTGTTAGTGTAAAGGGAAGTGACTGTAAAATTGCATTTGGATATTTAAATTGGTATGTAATCAGCACTAAAATGATCATGGACAAAAGGTGATGCTTTTAATTCCTCTGCCCGTGGTTAAGACAATGCAAGCATTAAGTAATATGACTTAAACAGATTGTTGTGATTATGGCAAAGTCAAAAATGCTTTGACAGATGTTTTAAATTTAGTCCTGAAGATCATGGAGGAATGTTAAAAGAATAGGATGAGAATATTGTAGAAAAGTAGAAAATAGAGTCAATGATATCCTTTTAGAAATAAACACTTGCTTTCATAGATGGATGACTAGGTTTCAAGTACTCACTTCTAAAATGTTGAGAGATCTTACAATAAGGGAGAAGGCATTCAATAATTTGCCTGTAGACCATATACCATTCAACTATCCATATTGTTGCAGGATTTCCATATTTTGCCTCATATTTTTGGTCTGTATTTGTGATATTTTAGCAAATCATTGAGGACTGTCATTACTAAATAAAAACAGCCATTTGAGAATCAGACTTGATATTCTTTAGAATATGCAGGCTAATAAAAACATGTTATGCTATCTAATTTCTAAGTTTGTACAAAAAATATTTAAAACCTGTCCCTGATTTTGGGCCTTTGTTCTCCAATTATTTTTGGTTTTGTCCAGATTGTATAGACACAAGAATCTAGATGATAGATCATGAGTTCAACACTGCTGAGGAAATGGTAAAAAATTGTGACATCTGTCTATCTAGCAGACCAGAACTGTCAACAGGAGTTTACCCAGCACTGTCCAAAATTTCATAATTTCACAATTTCATAAATGTTTAAAACAGCAATCAGACCTGAAAATCAACAGGGGACACTTATTCCACCATAATGTTACTGAATTTTCTGCCCCCAATGTCTAGGTTTAGTCTTGGCTTAAAAACATTTAGATTGCTAGAAGATTTTATTACTTCAGGCAATTTGTTACAAAGCCTGGGAAGCAATTGCATAATGAATATGTCTCTTCTGTTTTATGTTACACACATATTTCTTTCTTAATGTAAATTCATATATCATTATTGGATACACAAGTGGTTATGAAATAGATCCCAAAAGGTTGTGGTACAGGGTTCACTGTCAAATAAAAGGGACCACAGGAAACTGCTGGTCTGCACTCATAGCAGTATTTCAGAGACATGCAAATTAGCTAGAAATTAAGTCTTTCCTTATTGCCTTGTGTGTGCCGGGGTCTTTCTGAATCCTTGAGTCTGTTTTTTTTTTTTTTGTTTGTTTGTTTCTTTTGTACATGCTTCGAAATTCAGAGAATGTGATTATTTACTTGGAATAGACACTAATTCATTGTACACACTTATACATAATAAAAAATGCCCCGGTTCCTGATGAGTAGATGAATAGCTAAAATGTAAATTACAGTCAGAAGAGAATTCTAGCACTGAGACTGTAGTAAAAAATGTTCTGATTCACTATGTGTTGTTTATCAAGTGAGGCTAGAAACAGTTTAGAAATACAACAATAGGCAGCATGTTATGCCAGTAAATAAGTATTAACTGTGATACTCTATATGTGTGTTATATTCATAGATATAACTAATGGCTTGTTTTATCTGATCATAGCACAATTATGTATGCTATAGTGCGAACATCAACAATTATATATAACAGAAATGGGATATCAGTACATGCCTTATTCAGTCAGGTTATAAAAGCAGACAAGATAATGGAATAGCAGACATACATCCATGTAGAGGACATCATACATTTAAATACTCAGAAAGGGTTGCTCTTTCACATATACTAGCACAATTAAAGTTTATAGACTTTTGCACTAGTATGACTACACATATAACATATATACATCTATCCACATGCACTCTTTCACCCACACTCACACACACACACACACACACACACACACACACACACACACACACACATATATAATACTGTATATATATATATATATATATATATATATATATATATATATATATATGTGTGTGTGTGTGTGTGTGTGTGTGTGTGTGTGTGTGTGTGTGTGTGAGTGTCTGTGTTCTGCTACTTTTGTCTCATGCTGCTTTGGTTGACATCTATTTCTCTTTCACAGGTTGCTGCACAGATTCCAGAATCTCCCAAAGTCTCCATTGGCACAGTAGCATATACTTATGCCTGTAGATATATTTGTTTGTAATATTCACCTATTTGCAATGTAAACTTCTTATAAAACAGCTATATCCTTTTTAATTGTTCTCTTCTCTAAATTTATGCATATCGTTTTTATCATATTGCTTATATCAACTGTCCTAGTAATGTAATGTATTGATAATAGCTATACACATATTTCTAGTTTTTATTGTATGTACTTGTATTTTTTATGTACTGTTTATAAGTCTACTCTTTGCATCTTAATAGAGCTCTTCTCCTTGGGCCTCTGCTGAAAATGGGCTTTTTGCCTGTTCAGACTCTCCTGTAAACAAATATAAAATAAAATAAATAAAATAAATACATTTATACTATTTGGCTGACTAAACAGACAATTGACATTTGTCAACAAAACTAGAAGACTCGATTATTCTCAAGGTTGATGAATTTGCCCTTTCCCTGAGAACTATGCAAGCTCTGAGTTAGTATATATATATATATATATATATATATATATATATATATATATATATATATATATATAAAGATAGATAGCAGAAAATTGTCCTCCTGCAAAAAAAAAAATAATGTTTTTTTTTAAGTTTTTGCATGCTCCAAGACTCATTATTGGTACATTTGCAGTAGTGTGTCAACATGCATAATGTCAATCCTTTGGTGCTGACATTATGCACTTTAGCATTAGTGCCATTCGAGAAAGGTCAGTAAATCAATATCAATAGATAGAAAGATAACATATTATGTATTGCCTTATGCAATTGCCATTCCTTTATATAGGCAAGACTGTGTGCCAATTTGAAGCATATAATAAGAGACCCTATTAAAGCTATTGAAAATCTGGATTAAAAAGTTCATTACCAAAACATGTGTTTTAATGGAAAATAGAAAATGTCCACTGAGATTCATAGATATACACACTCTACAGTGCAAATTAGCACTAATAGTGGCAAAGTGCATAGTGTGTATAATTGTAGCACTCATAGTGTGGTCATACAAAGGTTAAAATAGCACAACATGCACTGCACACTAATAAATGCTTAATGACATGGAAATGAGCAATGTCGTACAAATGAGCCAAACAGATTTTGCAAAAGAAGGAATCCAAAATATCAGACTGATACAGAAATGTATAAAATGGGTTCAGTCTTCTGCACCAGGTGCCTATTTTGAATGCATTCTTTCATGATGTGCAGTGAGAATGATCCTTGGAATAGAAGCATCAATAACTCAGCAACATGTGTTGGGAGATGTTGTTAGTAACAGTCCCCACAATATTGTATGTTGTGGCCTTATATACAGTGATGGATTATGGATCTTAATCGGTTTAAGGCTGAAAATTATAAAAATCCTATTTATTTGTTGTGGCAACAGCAAAGGACTTCTCTCTAAGCAAGGAAAATAAGCAAAATGGCTTGTTTCGGACATGTGAGCCTGGAGCTGCAACTGCACCAGCCCCTATGTTAATACTGCACTGCCCACATACCACTGGAGGAAGTACAGACAGTATCTTGAGATAGCAACAGCTCATGGCCAACAAACTGTGCACTGTTTGCACGGGGATAGTAGCATATAATGCGTCTAGTCAAACTACATCACCCACAGGCAGACTTGTTTTGAATGCATGGTACACTGGTTCCTGGAGATCCAAAGTGCAGTCTTAACCATGTTATCTATAGGGACAGTTCAATGATTTTTGAGAACACATTTGGGATATCACAGGAATTAGTTTCAAAAGTTGTAATCTATATTATTTGGTTGGTAGGTGTGCAAACTTACACGACAGAAAGGTCTATACACAAGGCACCAAGCAAGTATGGGAGAAATATATAATATATTTATTGCTGTTGCAATGCCAAATATATGCCTTTAGGAAGGGCATTACAGTACAGTCCAGACATTTGCATAAAGTTATTTCTGGTAAATGCCATGCTGCAGAATATGACATTATTCACATTATAAGTGTGAACCTCATGGCAGGGGCTTCCATAACAGTCATAGTAGCAGCAGAAGGGCAAGATGGAGTCAGGTGAGAAACAAGCAGCAGCAGTTCCACAGCCAAGTCACAGATGGATTGATATATTTTAGGACTAACAAAGTGGTGGCATCCGGTCCACAACTAAGAGTCATGACACAGACAACACAGAATAATGTAATGCATATGATATTACACCAGAACTATGCAGGGCAATGCAAGGAATGGCAACATTGTGCATCAGACCTATAAAAGTTAGGGTGTGGCAGGGTACAGTCACCATTACTTTTACAGATGGGGGCAATACAGTGACGTGTGGGTCTTAGGAGGTAAACATGATAGTCATGTACTCTGGGAGATTGTGGAGAGACAAGGATCAGATCCTCAATTGGTCAGATCAAGCTACTACAGTGCAGAAGTCAGTGGTAAGCACTGTGAAGGCTTGTGTTGTTAGGGCTTGATCTGTTCTGTTAGAGGGTAGAGATAGAATCACAGGAACTTGTGTACACACCCTAATTGTGCATACATACCTTGTGTTGAGACTGATGATCTATGACCGGGGGGACAGGCCATGTGCCCACGGATGACAAGGAAGGGGTAGACCTACTGGACTACACAGGAACAACTTGATGAGGCATCCCAGATATTGAACCAGAGGAATGGCAGCTGTCATGGTATGGAATATGTCCATGGCCAGTGGTAACAGGCTGTAAACTCACATGTGACACTGCTACTTCATCACCAATGATCTGTGTAATCTGGATTGGGATGGCTTGTGCCCATCCACCTTGCATCCAGTTATTTGAGTTGCTCTTGCTTTACATATGCAGACCAATATATTTCACACATATGTAGACCAACATATACATATACATACATTACCAAACAAATGCTTTATATAGGTTGTTTATAACTATCTAAATTGCAATTATAAAAAAAATAAATGATTTAATTTTACCTCCCTTAACCTCTAGTAATTTTCACCCATTTACCATTTAAACATATGTTTAATATTTAGGTTTGTAAGTAGGTACCAGCTATGCAGTCAAGGAAACAGTGAGGAGACTGAAAGCCCTACAGTACTGTCTAGTTAAGTAACCTGCTCAAAGTCACATCATTTCAAATCAAGTATTCAAATATATAACCATGGACTCCATGATTTAGAGATATAGTCTGGATGGTAGTTGTTATGAGTCTCATAGAAGCACTTATGAGGACAGCATTTGCCACTTGCCATTTGCCACTTGCCACTTTAGCAGTGTTAATGCTTGTCTGTTGAACCTTTGCCAGGAGGTACATACTTTATGTGCAAAAGTCTTCCAGAAGTACTTCATTCATCTGGCTTGTAAATTTGTCAATGTATTGTCTTACACAATTAAATGAGAGAGTTCATCTGCATAGAACATGCCAGTTAGTGGGAGTGTATGATTTGCTGTAGGGATGCACATACCTATGGCCATAGCCTCCCCTACTTTAAACACCAAATTATCAGTTGCAGGTATCCATACTTCAACACACTTTCTTGAAATCACACACCTCAAGACACATGCCCTTTCCATGGTTTCCTGTCTTTGTAGTTTGAGCCCTGTAGCCACATGAAGATGATACACAGATACCTTGACATTTGCCTCACTCTCACTGGCACAAGCACTGTTGGTGAGGTATTTTACAAGACATGACTCTTTCCTTGACTTTAGGATGCTGCACATCTACAAACACTTTACTGATGTCCTCTCTTTTGAAGTTGCATGTTTTAAGCATGTTTTGCATAAAGACAGAGCAATGTATAAATGCAAAGAAAGATTTTAGGTACTGCAGTGTAATGTGGTGTTGCTGCTTTATATCTCACTGTAAAGAACCAATTAGCACAGAGGTTATGCTAATGAAGCCAGCTATTTCCACTGCCTATGAATAATGGCAAGTGTCAGTACACAATGCACTATCCATGCATGTCAATGTGAGCAATTCACATTAAGGTGAACAAAAAGCATGTTACCTGTGTGGTCATGCATATGGCATATATACACCTGTAGCACCAGATGTAGAGCTATGGCCATATCATAGCATGGCAGTACAACAACATAGTGGTGCACTGAAAGACATGTGATTCACAAAAGTGAATCTACATGGATTTGGTCGAGTGTCCTTAAGTGGACCTAACTGACTGGTCATGGATACATCAGGTAGTGGATAATGCAAGGCTACACCTGTGTGTCTCAGTGAGACCAGAATTTTCTTGTTTTTATTTTTCTTTTTCTGCACAAAAACATCAGGGGAGCCCCTGCTAGGCAATTATGATGGCCCATGTGTAAGATAGATATCTATTATGAACAAGCTGGAATGCTGAATGGTGTTATAAACATCACCCATTCAGGTCAAAAGAGCCAACAGAGGTTTAGTGACCTGAAGTGGAAAAACTTTGACCTGCTTTACTTCTGGGATCTAGCAGTACAGGATATGCAGCCATGAACATACTGTAAGTACTTGTTTCTGTACCATTATCTTATACTAGCATAACAGCTGTACATATATACTTGAGTACATACTTTGTTTTACACTGTCAGAGGGCAAGGTGGGAGCACCTATCCTAGTAATAAGATGTGTATGATGTCTGGGCCAGTCTAGTGTACAACTGAGTTTGTGTTTGTAGTATATGCATGTGATCATTTTTGCTGATTCTGCCATCCTTCTATACATGCATTTGTGGAAGAGAAGGAGATACAGCTGCACCAGCTATGTCTCTCAGTAGGCAACAATGGATCCCTTGCTGGAGGTTGTCTGAAAAGGCAGCAGTGCCCTTAGTGTCTGTTTTTCAGGAGATTGTTGAGGTTTTCTCTCCTCAGAGTGGAACAAACAAGCCCCTAGTGCTCTCTTGCCATCATTTGCAGAGGTTGGTGTCTGCAGAGGCTTACTGGCAATTAGATGCCTTCTTCAACAGTGTGGATCACCTTCTGGCATGACTAGTGAAGCTGTGTCACTGGCAGGCCACATCTATCAGGCTTCAAGGGGAACAATTAGCTCATAACATTGACAACCCAGATGAGTAATGCTTGTGTTTGTTACCCTCTGCTCTGGCTTGGCATCCAACCATGCCAAAACCCCACTTGTTCATTGTTAACCCTCTCCAGCACCATTTATTCACTGTCAGTACCAGCCTATCTGTGTCAGTGTTCCATGTTTGTCTGCCTGTTTCCTGCAGGGTGTGTGTGTGTGTGTGTGTGTGTGTGTGTGTGTGTGTGTGTGTGTGTGTGTGTATGTGTGTATATATATATATATATATATATATATATATATATATATTTATTTATTTTTTTTTCCATCCACAGCCATCCCTCAATGCCTTTCCTCAGTCTTCTTTTATAACACCTACTAAAGAGTCTGCTTATACTGAAAAACAAAACAGATTACCTTCATCTCTTTTTACACCTTATTATTACACTTCTATGTTTCCCTGTTTGCTGCTCTCTCCTGTCCTGTTTTACTGTCTACCCCATTTATATTGTATTCATGGTTGCCATTTTGCTGTATGCATCCATACTGACATATCCGTTGGTTGATATGTAGCTTTTCTTATACCATATAGGTAATACATGTAAATATGCAGTACTACATTCCATAGGTTAGTATGCATTACCTGGCAGTGCCTCACTGCCTTACTAGTGACATCCATCACATTGTTCATGCACATTATTGTAGCACTCACCCCACCTTATAACAGCCTAGTACAGCTTATATCATTATCTCATAGATTCAAAGGGTCATAGGTTTATACTAGGCTGATGACCACCAGGGTCTTTATAAACCTAGCCATGCAACCCAGCCCACTGTTGTCCCCAAGTACTTTGGACAGCTATATGGTGGGGTATATTAGCAAGGAGGGAACTAAGGGTTACATTATGTGGTATGTTATTTGGGGATTAATTTACTTACTGTCAACCTCTGATATGGGGGCCATACCAAGAGTGAACATGTGATTTCCCATCCAATGATCAAGGTTTTGTTTGAATAGAGTCAGGGATGAATTCTGCTTCAAATGGATTCATAGTTTCATAGCTATATGCTAGCTTAATAACCACTAGGGCCTTTATAAGCCTAGCCATGCAATCCAACCCAATTGTGTCTCTGTGTATCATGGACACTTCTTTGGAAAGGGCATGTTATTTAGGAAGTTCCTAGAGGTTATGGAGGAATAGTTAGTTTGGGATTTACTGTCTGCCTCTGTTTATCAGAGACATGAGGGGCAGACCCTGGTTAAATTTCCAATTTCCCATCCATTAGTCAAGGTTACGCTTAAATAGAGTTAGGGGTGGACTCTACTTCACATGGATGGGGATCCTGTTCCAGACCACAGGATCCTGGAGGGATAGATTCCTGTCCCAGAGACTTCCTATACTCTGGAACAAGCTACCCATCTATGTCAAGCAAAGTTCCTTTTTAGCACTCTTCAAGAAAAATCTTGACGAGTGGATGGGAAATAGGAAATACACCCCGGGGATCACTTCTGTGGCTCTGCTCAGCAGGGGCACAGGAAATTAACTTTCTTGAGTGGTGTAAGCCAGGGAATCTTGTTGGCTAGGCTTACTTATGCCCTTGGGCCGATAGCCTAGTACCTACCTATGAACCTATGAGACACATATCTGTCTCACCAGTATGTCTTATTTATGTCACAACCACATTTAAATCCTTGGATTTAGTGGTTTTGATGCTATTCATTTTGTGGGTTTGTAAAAGGTCTATCAGAGATGGATCCAAGGAAGTATTTGCCAGGCATAGACTGCCTCTCAGTAACTTGCAGGAGACAGAGTATGGAGATAGGAGTGTAAGATGATCCATATAGGACAATGTGTTTGCACTCTGCATTCTCCTGGTAAGAAACCTTTGTGGGTGTTCCAACTGTTGCATATGTTTGGTCAGATCCATGCCAAAGTTGGCATTATACTAAATAATGGGTCTGATAAGGGCCGAATAAAGTGTCACTTTGACTTCCTTAGACCTGGATGCCATGCCCTTACTTATAGGTTGGGCAACACAAAATGATTTTCTTACTACCTTGACCACATATTGGTCAAATGCCAGATTACTGTCTACATATGTTCCCAGATCCCTGACTACTGGATCAGCTCTTAGGGGTGTCTTATCAATGTAGTAATTAGCCTAGGTAGCAGTTATCCCAAAAAGTACAATAATGCATTTCTTGGCATTCAGTTTTAGTCCTTGACTTTTGGCACCAGTCATTTGTCTGTGTTAGAACATCTTGTAAGATGTTTGTAGCTTCCAATTTGCAGTCATCTGTGAACTTGGTCAGCCAAAGGCCTTTGGCATTAGCCTTTACCCCCCAAAATGTAGATGTCAAATATGAGCAATTCCAGCACAGAGTCCTGAGGTACCCCACTGGTGACAGGTCTCATAGTGAAAGTGGCATCACCAATCCTGACTTCCTGAGTACTGTTTGTGAGCCAGCTGGTAATCCAATGAGTTATGTAGGCATTTATGACCAGTGTGGTCAGTTTGTCAACTATACCCAAGTCAGGTATTGTATCAAATGCCTTAGCCAGGTCCATGTAAGCAGTATGCACCATTTTCCCCTCATCTATTGTCTTGGTGACTATCTCAAAGAAGTCCACCAGGTTTAGTACTCATGATCTTCCATTGACAAAGCCAAACTGGGTTGGGTCCAGTGTCCAAAGGTTGCTTGTGTCTTTCTTGATCTTTTCCATGATAATTTTTTCCATGGCTTTGCATATTAGTCTAATCAGACTGATAGGTTTGTAGTTTCCTGATTAGGTTGATGAACCACTCTGACGTGTAATAACCATTGCAGTCCTCCATTCTTATTTATTTATATTTATTTATTTATTGACATTTGTTAATCAGGTTTGTCCAACTGGGGTTGTGGCCCATTTTCAGTGGAGACCCGAGGAAAAAAGCTCCAGTAATACATTTTAAAACCAGTACAATTTTAAACAATATTGATATAATAGCAGTTATAGCAAAATGATTCACATATGTTGGGTTACATGCATAAAGTTAAAGTTGCATTAAAAAGAAGCTAAGTAACAATTTTACATTGATATAGTTCAATAGGTCAACAATAAACATTTTTTGTTTGTATAAAATTGTGTAAATGCATAGTAGACACATTGTAAAGAGAAGTGTAATGAGGTACTAAGTATGGTCCTTTTGAGGGTACATAAAGGGAAGGAAGACTAGGTAGGGTCATGGCAAGGGCAAGTTCTGGAATTGAGAAAATAAGCTTTTAGTTCATTTTTAAAGTGTGAGGTGTGGGAGACTGAATGTAAGTCAAGGGGACATTTGTTCCAAGCATGGGAAAGGGAGTGTTTGTAGAGTAATTTGCCTACTGACCTTTTTGGGTGGTAGATATCAAGTAATTGTTGGTTAGAAGTACAGAGGGTCCAGTATGGGATGTAGATGGAGACTAAGGAAGACAGAGATGGACAGAAGGAGGGTTTATAAAGAATAGAGTGTGGCATGTGAAATTGATAAGATAGCAGAAACTGGGGAAGTTCAAGCCATTGAAGAGAGTTTAAAGAAATGCAGTGGCGTGAGTTGTATGGGGAGTTAGTAATGAATCTGGCTATTTTATGGTAAGTCTGTTGCAGTTTGTTTAGAGTGGAGGCCTGGATATTGGTAAGAACTGGGGCAGCATATAAGATGGAGGGGAGGAGGAGTGCCTGGCCCAGGGTAAGTCTAGATTCAGGGGTTAGGAATTTTTTGTTCCGATATAGCAGACCTAGTTTCTGGTTTGTTTTTTTTATACACTGGAGTATGTGTAGGTTGAACTTGAGTTCATCAACGATAATGACCCCTAGGAGTTTTGTGTGGGTGTCAGGTTGGATGTTTGTTTTGTTAGAAGATGTAATAAAAAAGGAGGTTTTGTGATGAGAAAGAGAACGGGGAAGGAAAAGTAGGAGTTTGGTCTTTTTGGGATTTAGGATCAATAGGTTGTGAGAGAGCCATTGTTCAGTGGATAGAAGGGCCTGTTAGGTCAGGGAGTGTAGTTCAGGAATGTTATTCGAGATGGATATAAGTGTGGAGTCGTCGGCATACTGAATAAAGGAGGATTCTTTGCATGAGGTGTAAAGATCATTGGTGAAGATGAAAAACAAAAGGGGTCCCAAGATGGAGCCTTGGGAAACACCAGTGGAGATGGGAAGGAAAGGTGAGGAGGATGACAGCCATTTGACAGATTGTTCCCTGCCAGAAAGGTAACTATTAAACCAGGCAAGTGTGGAGGGGGATAGGTGGAGATTTGCGAGTTTAGATAGTAGTAGAGGATGAGAGACAGTATCAAAGGCTTTGGAGAGATCTAGGAAGAGACAGGAAATGAGTTTATTGTTGTCTAGGGCCTCTGCAATGATATGAGTGAAGGACAGGAGTGCAGTGGTGGTGCTGTGGTGAGGATGAAATCCATGTTGGGTAGGGGTAAGTAAGTGGTGTGTGAGGAGGTGATTGAGAAGCTGTGAGGGAATACATTTTTCTAGTATCTTGGAGAGGGGGGGCAGAATGGCAATGGGTCAGTAGTTTGAGGGGTCAGTGGAGTTTCCACCTTTATGAAGAGGGATAGTGAAGAAAGATTTCCAAAGGGTGGGGACAGTTGATTCCAGAATAGATCGATTCATTTTCCATGATATTCTTATGGTATAAAGACTGCTTTTGAGTCTATAGTTGAAAAGTAACTCAAGTGGTCATAATAGATCAGATTTCCAGCTATTTAGGAGGCATCTCTGGATGTTGTTGGCGCCTATTGAGGCTGTGTTTCTGGCCTTATCAAGCACGATCAGGACCTGATACCTTTTAGTAGTTGGGGGTTATGCTAGTAGGTATTTCATGTAGGGAGGCAGGGGGAAGTGAGGGGTAAAGCTTGAGCTGAATTTATTAGCCAGCAAATTCACTATATCACTCTGCACGGTGAAGGTGGCACCAATGACCACCAGTTCTTCACACTGATGTATGCTGCCTTTGAGGTTTCAGACAAAGTTGTAGAAAGTTTCTGGTTGTCTTTAGTCTTTGAGGCTATCTTAACCTCATAATTAGCCTTGTTGGACTTCATTAGTCCTCTTAGTTTTCTATTTAGTTTAATTAGACAGCTTCTGTCATCATGGGAGTTGCTCTTCCTGATTTTAGCCATGATTTTTTTCTTTTGTTATATACCCTGTTAAAGTTAGGATTTCACCAGTGTAGTTTGCTTTTAGAGCTGAGTTCTAATAGAGTCGGCAGACTCTATGTAGTCATTTACATGATTGTAAAGGGTCTCTGTGAACAATTCCACATAGGTTGTTGTGAGCTCAAGGTTGAGAAGGTCATTGAATTTTGATAAACTAACAGTTAACAGGTTGTAGTCTACTTTGGAATAGTTCCTTACCATTATAGAGTTTGCTGGGGTTACCAAGTTAATTTTTATTTTAAAGGAGGCAGCTTTGTGGTCCAACCAAACCAGTGAGGAAGTGACATAGGGGGACTTGTGCAGAGCTCACCCATATTGGTGAGTACCAGGTCCAGTATGTTTGACATCTAGCGGGTGTGCCCACTATCTGATCAAGGGTATTTATGTTGACAAGATCAACTCAAATTTCAACAATATAGGAATGATACAAAAAATCCATATTACTAGACAAAAAAAAATATTTCTGCCAGCTACAGCGGAAACAACACAACAAGCCACAGAAGTTCTGGGCAGGTATTAACAAACTCCTCCACCCAGGTCAATCCACAACTCCTACCCCCTCAGCCCCAACCCAAAAATGGCCAGAGTCCATTGCCAAGACCTTCAACAGTTTCTTTACAGGAACCATCCAGGCCCTTGCTAGCAAACTTAAACCCACTTGTCCTAACGCTGAAACCCCTAAACCCAGTGACATTCTCTCCTTTAGCTTCCAAAAACTTCTGACTTCACTCATTAAAGCCCTCATTAAAAAACTCAAACCAACCACTCTTTCAGCTGTCCTCCTCCCTGCAGACTACCTGCAAAAAACTGCTGATGTTACAACACACCCTGTCTCTATTTTGATAAACAGAACCATAACTGAAGCCTCTATCCCCTCTATCTGGAAAACGTCACATGTCATACCACTCCACAAAGGAGTCCGCTCCATTGAGCTGTCAAACTATAGACCAATAGCTATCCTTTCCCCTCTGGCTAAAATTATGGAAAAGCCTATCCATAAACAACTCTTACACGACCTTATTCAACATAACCTTCTGGCCAACTCCCAGCATGGATTTAGACAACAGTACAGTACCACCTCACCCCTCCTCTCCTTTTCTAATGTCATAAATTCCAACCGTAACAACAACAAACTATCTTCTGCCCTGTTTCTCGATTTTTCCAAGGCCTTCAATATGGTTAACCACCAGCTACTCTTACTTACCCTAAATAAAATATCTGTAAACAACCATGCCATACAATCTTATCTTAGTGGAAGACAGCAGGCTGTCCTTTGGCAGGACAAACTCTCCACCCTTCTCCCCATTACCATTGGTGACCCTCAAGGCTCCATATTAGGTCCCCTTCTTTTCTCCCTCTTTATCAATGACGTCCACACTGCAATCCCAGACGCAACCTGTATACAATATGCTGATGACACCACCCTGATTTGCTCAGCCTCTACCACTACAGATCTCCTTAGTTTAACCCAAAAAACCTTTAATAGAGTGGAAAACTGGATCTCTAATCAACAGCTGATATTAAACTCTAATAAAACAAAGCTACTGCTCTTCCCTACTCACAAATCCTCTCAATTTTCACTTACTATAACATCTAACAATGGGACCATAATCTGACCAGATATGTATACCAAACTCCTAGGTGTTATAATAGACAACAACCTCAAATATGATATGCATGTAAACCAAACTATTAAAACTGTTAATAAAAAATTTGGCTCCCTATACAAAAACAAACCTTTTCACACCCCTCTAGCTAGGACTGCCATTGCCCGTACCCATCTGCTTTAAACTCTACTCTATGCCTTGTCAATACTCACTAACTTGAACAAAATGATCTCAGCAAACTCTCTAGCTGCTGCAATCAAATTGCCAAGTTTGCCATAGGAACTCCCTACAGGGCACACCATTGTAAAAACCTAAACCTCTTAGGATGGCTAGAACTCCCCAGGCTATTTCAATATAATCAACTTACTGTAGCATACAATGAAAACTTGTGTACATGTAGATGGAGAGTGCTGCAAGGCTCCACCGGATATGTCCAGGCACTGGAACCGCGACTTGAGCATCCCAAACACACACTCTATTATGATTCTGGTTTGTGCGCCTGCTTCATTATGGAGTTCTTGTTCAGGTGTGTATGCATTTCTGATGGGTGTCATCAGCCATAGCTCCAGGGCATTACTAGCATCCCCCACTAGGTGATCATATGGAATGTTCCCACTGACAAATCTCTGGTACAGCTTTGTCACATGCCAGATGTGGAAGTCATGATAGCTTCCAGGGCTGCCAACACACACATTCATTATAATGCCCTGGGCATTACACATGACCTGGCAGTTGATGGAAGGGAAGCCCTCATGGTTTATGTAGACTCTACCCCGCTCATCTGGTGGAGCTTTGATGTGTATGTACGTGCAGTCTATAGCATCCACTACCTCAGGGTATTCTGCTATTTGGTGAAAGAGACACATATTGCTGGTTAGTGCTCATGAGTGTTGAGGAAATATATGTGCTCACCGGCATGTGCTGACATGGTATCCAGGAACTGGTGGAGTACCCTAGATGCTAATGTCTGTGAGATCCCCATGATATCCCCACTTGGCCTTTGGAAGGAACCTGTGGCTAGTATTCTTAAACCTATACATACCTTGGTATCCACTGGGATGGATTCCCTCTGTTGGGTCTGTGTGTGAGGCATGGCTGGCACAGCTCAACAATTTGCTGTAGGATGTCCCTGTCCACCCTATAGTGCTCCACTGTCTCCAGCTGATGTAGCCCCTGGTAGGTTACCCTGGGTCTGTACACTCTTATCCTTCTCCTCACTGTGGGTTGGTCATCAGCATTCTCATCCTCACCACCCTCAGCCTCTTCCACATATTGATGTATGAGAGCAACAGCTGCCCCTATCATTTTGTTAGTTTTGTCAGGTAAAATTTCCCCGTCTGTGGATACCGATGGTGTAGAGTTTGTAGTAAAAACCAGAGTGAAAGGTGTTTGCATAGTTTATAGTGGTGTGCTGGGCTGGGCTGCTGCCTGTGCAATTGGCTGATTCTGATACATTTCACCTGCCAGCCGTGCTAGTTCTCCTTGATTGCTTTCTTACTGCTGTTTTCCCTTCCCATTGCCTTCCCATTTAAACCCTGAGGTGCGCCATGCATGCCCAGTGCTCAGATATGAACAGAGATTCTATTTCCTGCTATTTTTTTTTTTTTTTTGTTTAAAACCTGGTGCACAGCATGCACACCCATTTAGACAATGTAAACACTGCTAGGCAGCCTCAGACACACCACCCCTTCCATAGCTGTGCTTAGCTAAGGGCAAACACGGGCCACAGAGCTCCAATAACCTTACAGCATGCATGACACTCCCCCTTATGAGGTCATCTACTTCTTTTGCTTATACCATGGTGTTGCTGCACCTACACAGTTGGGTGCAAGCTAACAGTGAGGGGAAAATCTGTGATTCAGTATCAATCCCCTCATTTGCATAAAACTGACTGCTAATGCATGGTTACAAAACTGACACTCGGCCTTCTCCCTTAGCAACCACTATTCCATGCTATTGTTGTGTTATGCATGCCATTGTATATTATGGCAGAATGCTGATTTTGGTTTAAAAGCTTATTTCCAACTTTTTTTTCTTATTTTCAAGCTGAACCCATTTGTGCACCACTGCCCTATGCTTAAACGGCTGATATCAGCCAAAAAAATAAAAGTTTTTTTTTTATAATTTTGCGACTATTTCCCATGCCACTGGCCATATATGTGGCCATTGGCATGCCTACTACATTGAATACATGCTTTTTTTTTTGATCTGTAATGCCTCCATTTTGTAATTTGCAGAAATGTATTTGGTTAGTAGCCAAATACATTTCTGCAGGTTACACTATTCCTGCACAGATGCCTGCCTGCTTTCTGGGTCAGTAATTCACCTCATTTGCGTGGTTTTCACCTGCAAATTGGGAAATTAGCATACAGGAGCTCTGCCCATGAAGGAATAGTGTAGGAGCACTCATGCACATCCCGGGAGATTGTTCCTGGATCACTTGTCGACCATATGGCATGCAGCAGCTCTATCACTATTCCTGCATGCCATGCAGAGCTTGCTGAATCCCGGGTTAGAGTTTCAATCACAGGAAATATTAAAAATAACACAGATGAATAGATTCACATCAATACAGGAAAGCAGTACTTAATTAATTTCACTATCTTTTAATGACTGATCTAAATAATTATTATTCCCTGGTTACTTACTAGAGCAAGGCAAGATGAAGTAGGTGAGAGATCCTTCTTTGTCAGGTTAAAACAATCAGAGTGCAAAGAAACTTTAGTCTTACCTAGTATTCAACATTGTTTTTAGTGATACATTACAGAATGACATCACATGCATCTGGTCATCTGACTTCTGGTTCTCATGCTTGGCTAGAAGGTGTTAGAATTTAGCACAAATGTGTCAATAATACACATGCAGAACCTTGCTAAGATCTGCTGCAGCTCCTGGAAATCATAAAATAATTTCAAACCTCCATCCTTCCAGAGTAGCAATTAGTTCACCCCACTGATAATGCAGGAAGCTTCTTAGTACAGACTTTTTGTCTCTGGCTGCATTGAGAACTGTAAGATACGATCTTTATGGCCTAAGCCAGGTAATTTAATTTCAAACTATTTTCATAATGTGAGATTAACCTCTTCTCTTCCAGTATACTCTGTTAAAACATATACATTTAAACAGTTACATTAATACATGTATATATATTTTTTCTGCCAGCAGGGCATGCTGTTGGTACATTTTTATCACAAGCAGCTTTACAGATACATTTTTCCACACACACATCTGTATAAATCAGTTTGATATACAAAAGCCACATAATTCTTTACAGAATTCCAGGTAGCTGTGGTGGCATATGTTACACATTCACTGCCCTGCTTCTCCTGGCATACCTGGCAATACCTCACATCATCACAGTGATCACTGATAATAACAAATGCAAGTGCAGAAAAAATCAGGTAAATTAACTTGTCTTAGACTAGATGGCTGTGGATGCAGTAGAAACACTTGTAACTCTAGAGCAAGGTCTCCAAACATTGCTGAGCTCTGTGGAAGTGAACTGCTCTGTGGAAGTGAGATAGACAAATAAATAAATAGATAGATAGATAGATAGATAGATAGATAGATAGATAGATAGATAGATAGACAGACACCTTGATAGATAGGTAGGCTGTGCACCAGAAACACATCAAACAGAGCCTCACCTTTAAGCATGACTGTGGCAAACAAGAAAATAAATGGAATAAAGACAGGGCAATGCACAGAAAGGAAGACAATTTAATGGGAAGTAACTATTGAATGGTCCTATAAAACAAGATGTGCCAAAATGTTGTCTAATTAAGTCAGAACAGTAAATAATTCAGAACAATAATGCAGAAATGGAATTTGTTTATTTACTACAGCAATGGATATGCAAAAAAGGACACACCCTTTATAAATGTATAGAATTAAGGTACAGGCATTAGGTCTGCTCTGCAGTCCACATTTTCCCTGGTTGCTTAGTAACTGTTCTCTATCCTACAATGCACAGCACTACTCTCCCATTTCTAGGTGTGAGATAGCTGTGCTAAATAAAAAAAATGTATAGCTTGCTCCCCCATAAATCTATCTTGCTAGGTAAGTTGGTACACTGGTTGGTAGCTATTTTATTTATGCATAATTTATATCCATTTCTCTTTATCGGGCTACCTATGTGTGTTTATATAGCACACACATAGACACTCTATAAATATAGTCTGTGTGTGTGTGTGTGTGTGTGTGTGTGTGTGTGTGTGTGTGTGTGTGTGTGTGTGTGTGTGTGTGTGTGTGTGTGTGTGTGAAGGTGTATGTGTCAGATCACTCTGCCAAGGTGGGTGAAGGTATGCTGGGTCATTACAGATGATAGGCCTACACATACCAACCTATTGTTCTAAGTACATAACTTTGTATCTTATAAGAATGAGGCCATCTTTAATAAACTCAGAGTCCCACACTCCACCAGTTAAATGGACTCTTATATGGACACACATTTGATAATACTGCTGCCAAAAGCAGATCTTTACCTACACATTGGCTCTAACCTTTAAAGTATTGCAAACATATTCAGAAATCGCCATGTAGCAACTGCACAAATGTCACCAAGAGTTAATTTTTAAAGAAAGTTAACAAAGTTGTAATAGTTCTTGTAGAGAGGTAATGGTTCATTTTGTAGAACACTACAAAACTTAATGCAATAATATTGTGTAGCATGGCACATACAATGAAAACTTGTGTACATGTAGATGGAAAGTACTGCAAGGCTCCACCGGATATGTCCAGGCACTGGAACCGTGACTTGAGCATCCCAAATGCACACTCTATTATGATTCTGGTTTGTGCACCTGCCTCATTATGGAGTTCTTGTTCAGGTGTGTGCGCATTTCTGATGGGTGTCATCAGCCACAGCTCCAGGGCGTAACCAGCATCTCGTACTAGGTGGCCATATGGCATGTCTCCACTGACAACTCTCTGGTACAGCTTTGTCACATGCCAGATGTGGGAGCCATGATAGCTTCCAGGGCTGCCAGCACCCACATTCATTATAATATACTGGGCATTACACATGACCTGGCAGTTTATTGAGGGAAAGCCCTCATGGTTTATATCGACCCTACCCCGCTCACCAGGTGGTGCTTTGATGAGCATGTGCATGCAGTCTATAGCATCCACTACCTCAGGGTATTCTGCTATATGGTGAAAGAGACACATATTGCTGGTCAATGCCTCACTGGGATGGGTTCCCTCTGTTGGTTATGTGTGTGAGGCATGGCTGGTACAGCTCAACAATTTGCTGTAGGATGTCCCTGTCCTCCCTATAGCGCTCCACTGTCTCCAGCTGATGTAGCCCCTGGTAGGTTACCCTGGGTCTGTACACTCTTCTCCTTCTCCTCACTGTGGGTTGGTCATCAGCATTCTCATTCTCACCACCCTCAGCCTCTTCCACATATTGATGTATGAGAGCAACAGCTGCCCCTATCATTTTTTTAGTTTTGTCAGGTAGCATTTCCCCATCTGTGGACACAGATGGTGTAGAGTTTGTGGTAAAAACCAGAGTGAACGTGTTTGCATAGTTTATATTAGTGTGCTGGGCTGGGCTGCTGCCTGTGCAATTGTCTGATTTTGATACATTTCACCTGCCAGCTATGCTAGTTCTCCTTGATTGCCTTCTTACTGCTGTTTCCCTTTCCATTGCCTTCCCATTTAAGCCCCGAGGCATGATGCGCATACCCAGTGATGAAATGTGAACAGAGCTGCTATTTCCTGCTATTTTTTTTTCTTTTGTTTAAAACCTGGTGCGCAGCACACACACCCATTTAGACAATGTAAACACTGCTAGGCAGCCTCAGACACACCCCCTTCCATAGATGTGCTTATCAAGGGCAAACACAGAGCTCCGATAACCTTTCAGCATACATGACAGTCCTCCTTATGAAGTCATCTACCTCTTATGCTTATACCATGGTGTTGCTGCACCTACACGGTTGGGTGCAAGCTAACAGTGAGGGGAAAATCTGTGATTCAGTATCAATCCCCTCATTTGCATAAAACTGACTGTTAATGCATGGTTACAAAACTGACACGCAGCCTTCTCCCTTAGCAACCACTATTCCATGATATTGTTGTCTTATGCATACAATTGACTATTATGGCAGAATGCTGATTTTGGTTTAAAAGCTTATTTCCAGCTTTTTTTCTTATTTTCAACCTGAACCCATTTGTGCACCATTGCCCTATGCTTAAACGGCCGATATCAGCCAAAAAAAATAAGTTATTTTTTTATAATTTTGCAACTATTTCCCATGCCACTGGCCATATATGTGGCCATTGGCATGCCTACTACATTGAATACATGCTTTTTTTGGACCTGTCATGCCTCCATTTTGTAATTTGCAGAGATGTATTTGGTTAGTAGCCAAAAACATTTCTGCAGAATACACTATTCCTGCACAGATGCCTGCCTGCTTTCTGGGTCAGTAATTCACCTCATTTGCATGGTTTTCACCTGCAAATGGGGAAATTAGCATACAGGAGCTCTGTCCATGAAGGAATAGTGTAGGAGCATTCATGCACGTCCCGGGAGCATGTTCCTGGATCACTTGTCAACCATATGGCGTGTAGCAGCTCTATCACTATTCCTGCATGCCATGCAGAGCTTGCTGAATCCCGGGGCAGAGTTTCAATCACAGGAAATATTAAAAATAACACAGATGAATAGATTCACGTCAATACAGGAAAGCAGTACTTAACTAATCTCACTATATTTTAATGACTGATCTAAAGAATTATTATTCCCTGGTCACTTACTAGAGCAAGGCAAGATGAAGTCAGTGAGAGATCCTTCTTTGTCAGGTTAAAACAATCAGAGTGCAAAGAAACTTTAGTCTTACCTAGTATTAAACATTGTTTTTAGTGATACATTACAGAATGACATCACATGCATCTGGTCATCTGACTTCTGGTTCTCATGCTTGGCTAGAAGCTGTTAGAATTTAGCACAAATGTGTCAATAATACACATACAGAACCTTGCTAAGATCTGCTGCAGCTCCTGGAAATCATAAAATAATTTCAAACCTCCATCCTTCCAGAGTAGCAATTAGTTCACCCCACTGATAATGCAGGAAGCTTCTTAGTACAGACTTTTTGTCTCTGGCTGCATTGAGAACTGTAAGATACGATCTTTATGGCCTAAGCCAGGTAATTTACTTGAATAGGTAAATTGTAATTGTTTAGTATTTGTTTAAGTATTGTATTTTTACTCCTTTTACCTGCTTGGAGCTTACCTCCCTGGGCCTCTACTGAAAATGGACATGTATCCAGCTAGACTAGCCCAGTCAACAAATGTAAAATAAAAATAAAATAAAATAAATTTAATTTCAAACTATTTTCATAATGTGAGATTAACCTCTTCTCTTCCAGTATACTCTGTTAAAACATATACATTTAAACAGTTACATTAATACATGTATATATTTTGTTTCTGCCAGCAGGGCATACTGTTGGTACATTCTTAACACAAGCAGCTTTACAGACACATTTTTCCACACACACATCTGTATAAATCAGTTTGATATACAAAGGCCACATAATTCTTTACAGAATTCCAGCAAGATGTGGTGGCATATGTTACACATTCACTGCCCTGCTTCTCCTGGCATACCTGGCAATACCTCACATCATCACAGTGATCACTGATAATAACAAATGCAAGTGCAGAAAAATCAGGTAAATTAACTTGTCTTAGACTAGATGGTTGTGGATGCAGTAGAAACACTTGTAACTCTAGAGCAAGGTCTCCAAACATTGCTGAGCTCTGTGGAAGTGAACTGCTCTGTGGAAGTGAGATAGACAAATAAATAGATAGATAGATAGATAGATAGATAGATAGATAGATAGATAGATAGATAGGCAGACACCTTGATAGATAGCTAGGCAGTGCACCAGAGACACATCAAACAGAGCCTCACCTTTAAGCATGACTGTGGCAAACAAGAAAATAAATGGAATAAAGACAGGGCAATGCACAGAAAGGAAGACAATTTAATTGGAAGTAATTATTGAATGGTCCTATAAAACAAGATGTGCCAAAATGTTGTCTAATTAAGTCAGAACAGTAAATAATTCAGAACAATAATGCAGAAATGGAATTTGTTTATTTACTACAGCAATGGATATGCAAAAGAGGACACACCCTTTATAAATGTATAGAATTAAGGTACAGGCATTAGGTCTGCTCTGCAGCCCACATTTTCCCTGGTTGCTTAGTAACTGTCCTCTATCCTACAATGCACAGCACTACTCTCCCATTTCTAGGTGTGAGATAGCTGTGCTAAATAAAAAAAAAGTGTAGCTTGCTCCCCCATCTATCTATCTTGCTAGGTAAGTTGGTACACTGGTTGGTAGCTATTTTATTTATGCATAATTTATATAAATTTCTCTTTATGGGGCTACCTATGTGTGTATATGTAGCACACACATATGCACTCTATAAATATAGTCTGTGTGTGTGTGTGTGTGTGTGTGTGTGTGTGTGTGTGTGTGTGTGTGTGTGTGTGTGTGTGTGTGTGTGTGTGTGTGTGTGTGTGAAGGTGTGTGTGTGAGATCACTGTGGCCAAGGTGGGTGAAGGTATGCTGGGTCATTACGGATGATAGGCCTACTCATACCAGCCTATTGTTCTAAGTACATAACTTTGAATCTGATAAGAATGAGGCCATCTTTAATAAACCCAGAGTCCCACACTCCACCAGTTAAACGGGCTCTTATATGGACACACATTTGATAATACTGCTGCCAAAAGCAGATCTTTACCTACACATCGGCTCTAACCTTTAAAGTATTGCAAACATATTCAGAAATCACCATGTAGAAACTGCACAAATGTCACCAAGAGTTAATTTTTAAAGAAAGTTAACAACGTTGTAATAGTTCTTGTAGAGAGGTAATGGTTCATTTTGTAGAACACTACAAAACTTAATGCAACTGAATAGTCACATGCCAAGGGTAAAGTTTGATACTCTTTGCCCCAAACATTTGAAAAAAAGGACTTGGTTCTCTCCAAGAAGTACCTTAACTAGCAGTGGACATCCATGCAATGTAACAAGTACAGCTAATGGTTAGAGTAAACTGGAAAGAATACATGCAAATGCACTTTGCCGCATTTGCTGCTTTCACATAAAAGAAAGATGAAACCTGAGACTAGGCCTATCATTGTGATAAAAATGAAAAAAAAAACAAATAAATAGGATGAACAGACAGTCTAAAGGTCTGAAATGCTGGCTAAAATAATAGTTACCAAAAAAAGTATTTTCTTTGACAGATATTTTAATTCTCCTGTCATAGCTGGCTTGAAAGGAGCGTTTGTTAGCTTTACCAAAACAAACTATAAGTCCTAAGGAGTTACTGGGTCACATAACAGAAGTCTCAATTGCAAAGCTATTTTCAGAATGGCTTTAAACATTTTAAGCAAAAAACATTTTGCCTATAGTCAAATTTGAAAATGGTAGCTGTATGAACTTGAACCGAAGAATGGCTCAGGCCAGTTAAAAACATACTAGCTAAATAGTCAAGAATCATACTAGAAGCAGAAAAGGGACTTCAGGTCGTTGACGTAGGCCAGACCAAGAAATGTGTTCATTTGTCTCTGCAAGTCTTTTTGCTACTGCGTTTCTGGGAAGAGACTATATTCACAATTTTATCTGAAATAAAAACATGGCTACTGGCAACTACTGGAGATGAAGAAGTCAAGTGTTAAGTAGCAGGACTGAAGTTTCTGGCTGACACTTTACCCATAGATGGGACACAAATTCTTTGTATGTCTCAGTACCTAAGGTGTCTCCAATAGATAAGGGACAAGTAGAGTGTACCAAATCTAACAGGGCCAATAAGGAGCTATGAGGATGAATTTGGCTTTGAGAAGCTTCATTATGTGAATGAAATTTACCACTGGACAGAGTCAATGAAAAACATAGAGGAGCTCAGTTGATCATTTTCTGACTATCCCAGTGAAATAATTATAGAAACAAATGCTATGCACTTGGCATAGGTTGGCATTGCAAACATGCAACAGCAGAGTTTCTCTTATTTTCAGAATTTTCAGAAATGTTTCCAAGTCACTGTGAAGCTGAGTGACGACTCATGAGATAAGAGCATGTACCTTCTCCACTTATCTTTCAAGGATTTTGACTCCCTATGAACATGGACTACATCCAGAAATTTATCGTTGTTTATAGCCTACTCCCACACATAAATGTCTTCCCAACAAAGGTACCCTTTGCTTGATTTACTATACAACCACCATATTATCTGTCTGTATGGTCAGAAACTCCATGTGGGATGGGGTCCTGGAAGGCTTGAAGGGTTAATAAGATTGCTTTCATCTCTATTGTGCTTATTCATAAGTATAGTTATGATGACATCCAAACACTGTCAAATGTCGGTTGCTTGTAATGCTTCACTATACAAGAGTTGAAAAGTCTATGGTGACTGCCATCATGGAAGGGGAAATATGGAAGGAGCTTTTTAAGGATAGATTGTTAACATCTATCACCAAAGGCAAATGTCATATACAAGTTTCAGATATGTAGATTAAGAGCTCCTTCAGATTCTGACACCAATGTGCCTGAAAAGTCTACTGGGGAATTCTTATGGCATTTTGCATAAGGAACCTTGTAAATGGCCGCCACCCTGAGACCCAGTACCTTGAGACAATATACTTTTGCTGTTAAAGACTGTAGAAGAACAACAACTTTGGTTAGTATTTCAATCTGAGTTTGAATCACAGGTTCATATGTAAGCACTAGGCAAGCTGATCTTGTAGGCCATTTTTAAGCCTATAAAAACAAAACTGGATATGTTCCTAAGGCTGTAGTGTAAAAATAATACTAAAACAATTCAACACCACAAAGCGCATGAAAAGGACATCTAAACTGCTTATAGCATAGTAAGATTTTAATATCCGCTTTTGTAAAACAAACTTTTTCAGAAAATGCTTCTGCTTAAAATTCAAATCATTAAATATGAACTCAAATACAAACGCATCCATTTACAAAACATTTTCAATCATTTAATAAAACAGTAAAAGAACAATATTAAAAACTTTAACCATTTAAATACCTCCTAGCTTCTGATCTTTTAAAAAACATTTAATATTAACAGCTTCATTCAAACAAATGGGGGAATCGACTTTTAACTTAATTTAATAAGAAACAAAGGGCCACAGATCCAAAGGCAAACCAAAACATTAATATGTGAGCACTTTCGTTCACTCAAATCAAATGAACTTCTTCAGACAAATTCAAACAGCAAAACCCCTCCTTATATAACCATGAAATCACATGACCAATAAAATACATTTAATCACAAGTTTAAAACTGGTTGTTAAAAGGCATATGCATATTTATAAAGATATTTACATATACTTTAAAATTATTTTTAAGCACAAAGTGGAGCATTATTAATATATAAAAACAATCAAAAAGGTGCATCTATACAAACCTATAAGTACATAAAATATTGTCTTATAAGAACATTTTATACCAAATTTCATAAATTCATTCAGCGTAATAAACTTTTAAGCTTGAGTAAACACATAGCAGGACAATGCTTATTAAGGCCTGGATAACTATGTGCATTTAAAGTAAGTTGCCACCATAATGCTTGTCTTTTGAGGTAAAAGGGATGTATGCCCACCTCTAGGGCTGTCCATCAGCTGATTGATCACCTTAATTTTTGAAATTCAGTATAGAATGTTCTTATAAGACAATATTTTATGTACTTATAGGTTTGTATAGATGCACCTTTTTGATTGACTGGGAAAAAAGGGAGACCTATACCTAGGAAGCAGGACCTCGCTGCTAAGGAAAGGGATACCCAGTGATGCACATGGGTCTAAGAGAACCCATGGTGGGCAGCCTAAACCACCCCAACAGAGTCAGCCAATAACAGGGGAAGCCACTAGTTCAGGTACACTGCCAGAATCAAGGGTTAAATGTTTTAAATGTTCCCAGTAGGGCCATAAAGTATATAGATGTCCACAGAGGGAAAGGTGGGAGAGCCAGTAAGTGGGAATGACAGAATGCAGCAGGAAGTTGTCTGTAGACAACAAGTGTACCAAACTACCACAAGAGGTTGCATCCTAGCTTAGTAAATGGGAACCAGGCCACTGCTAAGAGAGACACAGCCTCTGACCTAACCATTGTGAAGCCTGCAATGGTTAAAGAGGACCACTACTTGCTTGGGCAATCTCCTCCAGACAGAGCTTTAGGAAGGACCCCTTCCAAATACCTTTAGATAGGGTTTACCTTGACTGGGAGGGTAGAAAAGGAAGCAAACAAGTAGGTGTGTTTGAGGATATCCCTGCAGATGTCCTGATAGGGAATGATTTCATGATGCAGTACCTTGTGTACATGCAGTTACATGCAGCTACATGCAGTCAGGCTTGCAGACAAACATGTGGGTCTGGTAGCTGTGGGGGGGGGGGGGTCCAGACAGACTGCACACTTGAAGCCAGGATTGGTGAGGTGGTTGCTTCAGGGAGGGACCTACCCTGTAGCAGTGACACTGAAGGTGAGCTACAGCTGCTTGTGGGTACTGATGATCCCTTGGACAGAGTGATTGCAAGGGCAGAGTTGAGTAGTAGTACCCTGGCTAACAGTGAGGTACTGCTTTCAGAGGATACTAGACTTCCTGTGGAAGGGGAGCTGGGATGTGTTACAAATACAGACTTGAGACAGGCTCATCTCTCAGACCTTACAATATAAGGCTTGAGGGAGGTATCCAGGGAGACAACTGATTCTTAAGGAAAGGTGGAATATAAATACTGGGACAAAGGTTTACTGTATAGAGAGTGGACCCCTGAGGGAAGGCTAGAGGGTGAGAGAAGACAACAGTTGGTAGTGCCCAGAGCCTACTGTCTGGCACTTCTAGCCAGAACCCATGATATTCCATCTGCAGGTCATATGGGCATAACGCATACAAAGATATGCATAATGCAGAACATTCATTGGCCTGAGATTTCCAGGGATGTAACAGGGTACTACAGGACCTGTGAGCAGTTTGAAAAAGTAGGCAAGGCAGGAGATAAGGTCAAAGCTCCTTTGATGCCTTTGCCTGTGATTGAAGAGCCATTTTAGTGGTAGCTATGGATATTGTGGAGCCTCTGAGTTCCTCAAGTTCCACAGGAAAGAAGTATATCCTAGCGGTAGTACATTATTCTAACAGATACCCTGAGGCGATGGCTCTGTCCTCCAGTGAGGCAGAAAATGTAGCAAATGCTTTGTTAGAGATTCTCAACAGGGTAGGTTTCTCAGAAGAAATACTGACTGACAGAGGTACCAATTTCATGTCAGACCTGTTGGCTTGTCTGTGGAAGCACTGAGGGGTGAAGCACCTAAAGACCACTGCCTACTACCCACAGAATAATGGTCTTCTGGAGAAGTTAAACTTTAAACTAAAGACCATGCTATGGGCATTTACAAACCAGTTTAAGAGGGAGTGTGACAAATATTTGCCCCATCCATTGTCTGCTTACACAAAGGTGCACCAGGATTCAAGAAGCTTCACACCTTTTGAATTGCTGTATAGGCACTGGGTGAGGGGACCTCTAGATTTAATTTGCAATGAGTGGGAGGGTGAGTGTGAATCCCACAAGCTGTGCCATATGTCCTAAACCTCAGGACTAGGGTCAGGAAACTCATGGGTTTGGCCCAGGAGAACCTGGCAGAAGCCCAACAGCAGAAAAAGGTCTGAAATGACAGGAATGCTCAGCTAGAGAGTATGTTGTGGGCAGCAGGTTATCGTTCTCATTCCTGTCAGGCACAACAAGCTGCAGGCAGCTTGGGAGGGGATCTTCAAAGTGGTAAGGAAAGTCGGTGATGTCAACTACATGGTAGAACTGCTAGGCAGGAGGCAGGAGCACAAACTGTACCATGTTAACATCATGAAACTTTACTATGATAGGGAGGCCCTGGTGCTAAGTATTTGCAGTAGAAGGCAGGAGGACCCTGAGGGGGATATATGGCTACAGCAAGCCATCCAGCAAAATCCTAAGTTACTATGGTGGAGCCCTGAGTTGTAGGCATATGATAGGACAGTGCAGCACTGTACTGGGTTCAGCAATTCCAAGGCAGCTGGGATCTGAAGACAGGGTATGGGGTAATGTATTCCCAGATAGTCTCATCCCTCTCAAGCAATGTTTCTCAACGGCCACTTGAAAAACTAGAGTGAGACTTTGAGGAGAGGGGGTGACTGTGACAAAGGGGAATCCTGCCAGCACAACTATCTGGAATTTTGTAAATAATTATATGCCATTTGTGAATATCAACATGATTTATATAAGATGCTTGTGTTACAACTGTATCAGAACTGTATCTTCTATGTAAATCAAACTGGTCTGTACAGGCATGTTAAAAAGGTATTTTATAAACAGAAATGTATATATGCACTATTGTAACTGTTTAAATGTATATATTGTAACAGTGGAAACTGGAATACAGGAGGTTAACTTCAGAAAAATAGCTAAAATTAAATTACTTTATAGGCTAAACTGGAAACATAATGTCTGTATGAGGGAGCTTTCTGTATTGTCTTATGAGTGAATTAATTGCTACCTCTGAAAGTATGAAGGAATGCAATTGTTTTATGACTTCCAGCATCTGCTAAAGATCTGAGGTCTAAATATTTTCACAGGAAGATACTTAATGCTGCCAAGCTTCCAGCAGTGGGGGTTTCACCTGGGATAGAGTTAGATGACAAGAAATTATGTCATTCTGCAAGCTATCCCAGCAGAAATATTTGAGGTATTAATTTGAGGAGTCTCTTACTGAGACAGAGCATTCCATATTCTGTCTTGGACCTGACAAAAAACATTCATCACAACATCTGCCTTTCTCTGATGAAGTACATTTCTAGGGAACAGTGTAATTCTTTTATATATAGTCAGGTATATAGTAAAACTTGGTTTTGATATTTATCTTTAGTTATTCCAGACTGTCCTGCAATGTTATTTTAAATATTTCCTGTGATTTTGAACTCTTACGTCACTATGATTATATGATGAGTATTTTCTTGTTCTTGTTTTATTTGTTATTATATACATTTATACCATTCATTCTAGCTGATCTGTCTAGAGATATTTAAGTTTTAAGAGTACTTGCATATTTATTTGGTGAGACTGTATTGGCCACTCCTAATAGCCTTGCTCTTGGTCAAACTACCATTTGTATTAATATTAATATTACACAGTAAGATTGGACACCCTTTGTTAAGGGCCTTAAAGTAGCTGATAAGAAGTCGGCTGGTGACAGTGATAACTACCTTATAGTCTGGGCAAAAGTAGACATAGCTAGTAAACCTGTGCCAGCCTTTCCCAGGTGTGTGTGTGTGTGTGTGTGTGTGTATGTGTGTGTGTGTGTGTATGTGAGGGTGTAAATAAAACATCAAAGAGTGTGTGTGTCAGTTACTTGGGCAGGGACATGAAGTACTGGTTGGACAGAGAAGGAGTTGGAGGTCTTGGCTTGGCCACTCAACTGAGATCTCAGCTCTATAGCTGTGCCACTGAGAAGTCATATTGGGGATCTGGAGAAAGATGGTGAAACCATCTCCAGACTGACGATGGTCTCTGTGTACCCTTAAGGGAAATTGCACTTGGTGCAGAGAGGTGCATCTGGAAATACTGTGTGTATACTTGCTATTCTTCTAGTGAACATCCCCCACTACTGCCAGTGGTGAGGACTGAGGCACCTTGATTACTGGTCCAGTGGTGGGTGTGCTACCTGGGATCCTAATGATGTATGGAGTTCTACTTAACAAAACATACAGTCCCATATGTATAAACCTACCTATTACTAATAAAAGTTGGACCATATGTTTCATTATGCAATCAAAACAAAATATGGCAATAACGCCTTGTGTAAACATTCTCTTACATTATTATTAAATGTTTTGTAAAATATCAGAAGCTAGGAGGTATTTAAATAGTTAACGTTTTTAATGTTGTTCAGTTTCTGTTTTATTGAATGATTGAAAGTGTTTTGTAATTGGATACATTTGTATCTGAAATTATATTTAATGATTTAGATTTTAAACAGAAGTATTTTCTGAAGAAGTTTGTTTTACAAAAGCGGATATTAAAATCTTACTGCGCTATAAGCAGTTTAGATGTCCTTTTTGTGCTCCATGTGGTGTTGAGCTGTTTCCATTTTAAGCCTAGCCAATTTCCCTTTTAGTGCTTAGATTAATCTATCTCATTTGGTGTTATATTGACTTTACCCATCCTATAGTCAAGAATTGTATGTTACCCTTAGTTAGAATAACTGGGATTATACCATGGATCATTTGAGGGAACCCATACATGGGATAAAGTATTTAGGGGCTGCCTCTTTCTATTAGTAGGAAAGAGGACAGTCATGGGGTACATTTTCTGTTTCCCATCCATACATCTGATCTGATCCGAAGTATGGACAGGGATGAGCTTTGTTTTATATGGATGGGGAGTCTATTCCAGATCAGCAGTATCCTCTTCTAGATATACCTGTCCCTTCAAACTGTTGTATTCTGTTTATGTTGCAGTAGAGGTTTAGATCCCTAGACCAAGTATTTCTGATGCCATTTGACTTACTGATGTGCAGTAAATCCATCATTATTGGGTCAGAGGCTGCCTTGTATGCCACATACAGGTCACCCCCCTTGCAGTCTGCAGAATACTGAGTATAGTGACAGGGCTTTGATTTGGTCCCTGTAGGACATGTTGTTTAGGCCATCTATCTTTTTAGTAAGATATCTCTTTGGGTGTTCCACCTCCAAAGGGGGCATTATACACAATTATAAATTTAAATATAATATCAATATATTGTAATTTATGCAAATAATATAACATAATCTATATAAATAATTAAATCATATAGTTTATGTTAATGATAAATGATGGATCTGGATTTCTTGTCATTTTTTATGTTGAGGTAAGCATCTTGGTGGTCCAAAAAGAATATCTACTTTCCTTCCACCACACAAAGAAAAAGTAATTGCACCAAGATCATTTTAAAGGCTTTTTTTGTGGATGAATGAGTTTGTGCATTTCAATCTAAGTTAGGCCAGAAAATCCTCTGTCTTTTTTTCACTAGAAAGCACCTGTAATAGGATGCAGACTCTTTCTCATCTTGTGTGATATCTCCTGAATGGTTCATTTTTGAGTTTAAGATCAATAATTTTGTTTCTTATTTTGTCAGGATGAGATGCCCAATGGAAAGGGGCTAGCCAAACTTGGTTAGAAAGCAAGTACATTTTGAGAACACTGGACATGATCATCCTCATCCACTTGTACTTGGTGATGGCTTTCCACAGTAACAGATAAAGTGACAAGTGACCTCTGACTGTCTCAAGAGAGAAGGAGTCAGATAGAGTATTGTCACTGCTGCCAATCTCCTACAGAAATATGATGACTGCTTAAGGACTGCTAAGGACTCCAACCCCAGCCATGACCTTTCTGAAAAATGCCTTCATTATTTAAGTCCATTCCAGAGATTTGTCTGTTTTGCTGCTGCTCACACCAGAACCACATCTGGTGCAGACTGCTTTGCATCCTTTGGAAGGTTCACTGAAGAATAGAAAACTTAACCCACCCATAAATGACAGCTTTGTCAGCTTGCTCTATCTTCTCCATATTAATCTTACCTTTATGGCACATAATCTTAGGATAAATGACACCAACAATCATCAAAGTGACATCATTGTCCTTGGTAACGTGAGACAACATGATCCTGGTATGATGTTGAACAGTGATGTTGGATGCTGCAGCTCTATCGGGACTTTCTGCTGCAGTGAAGGTTCCTTCATAGTAAGATATGCCATTTACAGAACAACTATTGGTTGCAAATTATGTTTGTCCTTAAAAGATCATCAGGCAACTGGTCAATGGTCTGGACCATTTCATTAGACATTTCTTCAGACGTATCTACCATATGGCCCATGTAACTCATTGCCCTAAACAAAAAGGTAGACCCTAGATAGATGTATAAAACTAAGTTGTCTGTTTGTTGTTCTGGACTCCTTGTCCAGAGGGTATAACAAAGGTTACTGTGGTGAGAGAGCACTCCTGAGAGTTACTGCTGAAACCAGTTTGTCAGGTTTAGGAGCCTATGTCCAGAAACTCCAGTGTTTGGAAGGATGGAAGGACGCATGACTCTGTTTGCTTTTTGGGAATCAGGATCACAGTGTCAGGAGACACTCAAGTGGAATGAGTGACACCTCCATCAGTATTTTAAATTGGAAGACATAAAAGCTTTCTATAGTGTGCACAGTGGGAAGGTTATAGGGTCAGCTGGCCAACTCCCATTCTATTTTATCTCCAGGATTTCCCCAAATTTGGGGGTTATCACAGAAATATAGAGGAATCATTACTCTTTTTGTCATCATCTGGATCGGTCATGGGAAATTCTGTGGGGGTGTCACAGGGCTTCCTCTTGCACTTAACCTTTTTGGACATCTGAGGAGGAGGTGACATGAATTAAGAAGAAGACTTTCTTCCCACTTCACCCTCCTCCCCAGTTAGCAGCATATTTTTAAACAAACATATCTAAAATTTCATTTAACTTTTGTAAATACTTTACCTTATAATGCATATTGTGTGTCTCCACTCCCTTTAAAATTTGGTTCTGCTTTTCTGCCTGCATTTAGTACTCTGCTTTGATGCCAAATATTTTCACACAAACTGTATTTATTTTTGTCTAATCTTCAAATTTCTTTGTTGTTGCCAGTCATTCTGTTACGTAACTATTATTTTTTTATTATTATCTTATTTTTTAGTCTACTGATTTTGTTATGTCTTGCAGTATTTTCCCAGGCTATGGTAAATTGGGTCCTTGCTGATCAGCTCCAGCTATCAAACAGTGAAATAAGATATATTTCTAATAAGTCACCAACAGAAACCAAGGTACAATGAAAATACATATTTCTTATAGACCCCCAATTTATTTTAATTAAAAACAAATCAGTCATTACAAATATTGTCCACTGTATTTTAATTTTTATTTGTTTTACAGTTTGAAATGTTTAACCAGCATAGTACATATTTTCATATCTGCCTTCCTTTACCACTTCTCTCATTTCTTAGATACTCTTCTGTTTCGCTTTGTTAACCAGATTATTATACTTTTTTTTTTTTGTGCAATGAGAAAAAAAAATCATCTGGTTAGAGTGTATTTGATCGCAGGCTGCTACTAAGCTACTAAGTTAATTGTTATGTTTCCCACATTGTCCTGTTTCATCTCCATGCTGCATGAACTCGACAAATCAAAGGAACAAAGTACTTATAAAAGTTCTTAGAGACTATGTTCTGCATTTTTCAATGGCAACAACTATATGAATGTACTGTTTTCATTACAGATGTGACACATACTGTTTTGTAAGCATAATGGTCGTTGTTTTTTCTGGTATGTTGCTTTAGATGCATAATCCTTGGGGTTTGTAAAATTATAGATATTGAATGCTGAATAGCACTTGGGTATAAATAAATACATAAATAAATTATAGAAAGAAACTTAGCAGGTATAAGTTGTACATATCACATTTATTTGTCAGCATTTCACTATGTTGCATAGACGATGTCACATACACTGCAAAAACACATATTTAAAATTTCAGATAGATGGCTCATAGACTGGTCTGGAGGTAGCCAGTTCTTAAATCAGAAGTAAAATATTTTCATTGCCCAGTGGCATTTCAGAAAAATTGCACCATTTAAAGAATAAGACATAAAGGATTTCTATTAAAAGGAGAATGGAAACATAAAGGATAAAATATACTAATAAAGCTGTTTTAGAGCATATATTATCAGCAGCTCAAATACCACCTACACAAATGTCAAGCAAGCGTACCCCCTTCTACAGTAGTATAAATCAAATGTCTGCATTCATTTATAACTGCACAAAAGAATGAGTGCAGTCAGATATCTCCATCCTGTTGGCCTTACTGCTTAATTACTACTAGGTGATTTATAAAGTCTGAAACACTTCAAGCAGGTGGTACTTTGAGATAAGAGACCAAAACATGTTTTCCTTCTTTGTTCTGTGGCAGCTGTGTTTTACTTAATTAGAATTTCACAATCATTTCTGCAGGTCTGTACTAAGAAATTTCTTTCCTGTCGTCAGTCCTTGACTTGCTCTGATTGAGAAGAATTCTTTAATAATTACAAGAAGACTAGAACCAAAAGTACTGTGATGACAAATATTTGTGTGTGTAATTCATTTGTGGCTGTTGTAGTCATAGTAAGCATTTACTTGTTTATTACTAATTTTTCATTTTATATATTTAGTTGTTAACCAAGTGGGTGGCCTGCCTTGGAGACCCATTTCAGCCATATGAGTTGTTCAGGGAGCACCTCATGCTGTATGGCTGAGTAAGAAAGGTAATGCACCAGGTAACAACAATAATAGTGAAACAAAATGTGCAGCGCCTGAATTATAGTTAAAGTCCACAGTCATACTCAAACCTTAAATCTGTATCCTAATTAAACAGTGTATACTGACAAAAAATAAAATGAGTAACAGTAATGGGAAGTAGTCAAATCATAGGAATGCAATACAGCACTGATAAGGTTTGAATACTTTGTTATGGCAGTACAAGATAAGGTACAATAAATGCATGCTGCCAGATCCAGTCACAATTAACCTACAATGACTGACATTCATTTCTGAGCTCCCCTCAAGTAACATGCAGCAAATGTCTTTAACTTCTGATCTTTCCACTGGTAACCTAGAACAAATATCATTCACTTCTGATCTCCATTCAAATAACTTACAATAAACAATATTAATTTCTAACATCTCCGCAAGTAACCACTGGCAATCAGTTCTGATATCCCCACAAGTAAACTTCAATCATTAACATTCACTTTTGATCTCTAGTCTTTTTTTACTTCTCACCTTAAAATAATCCCCTATATGTTATGTAATTTGTTATCTAACCATGCATACTTCACTAATCAAGTACTGTAAATTTTCAATCTGTTCATCAAGTCATAGCAAAGCTTGTTTTGAGACTATTGTTCAGCCATTGGTAAAATCAGTGGCAACAGTGATGTTTTTGAACATACACCATCACTGAAAAGTATCATAACAATGAACATTACCTCTAATTGCAATCATTTTTGTTTTTCACTTCTTTTTGGCTTCTTATATCTGACCATCAGCTGCTTTCAGGGCCAGTCATTCCCAGCTAAGTTTATCAAAACTGACTCATCCACTCCTGGACTTACTATGCCCCATGTTTAGGGCTGTTTCGGAGGCTAGGGCTCCAGGTGCAGCATCATGCTGCTGCCAAGGTGTGTTTTCTCCTATATCTCACTCCTTGTGCATGCCCAATAGCACCCTGTGGGTGGATTGGGCATCAGTGCATGACAATCCCTAACTTATTCAAAGGGCTGATGCCTGCCCACTTAGGCAGCACTGCATGGTTGTTCTCCCAGTTTCCTCCTGAAAAATAAAACCAAGTGAGTGTGCTCTAAATGTGTGAACCTCCCTTCTCCCCTTGTCAGTTTCATCAAAGATCCAAGCCAATATTGAAACTCAGGTCACCTGGGCCATAGTCAGGTCTTTATCCCCTCAGGACACCAATGTAACATCTACAATGTCAACTAAACGAAGCTGTATCCACTGTAACCTGAATACCAACATTCAAGTAAAAAATTATGTATAAAGAAAAGCTAAAGATTAATGGGAGCCAACTCTTTCCCACCGTTTACAGATTGTATTACTGGTGCTGTTTTATAATGTCTGGTATTCCTGAAATACTTTGTATACCTTTGGCACTTATGTTTGATAACCATCACACTTATCAAATTTCCATTCTAAATGTGTAATGAAGATGAACATATAACCTAATGAGTGTATCTTAATTGCAGTGGTAAAGAAAAAATACTTTTCATGCCTTTTAATCGGTTCCCATTTTGGGGAATATACTCGATTTGGTCTCACTTTTTTCATCATTGCTGTCACTGAATAGTATGGACTTAATTCACAATACAATGACAGCTAATAATAGTACTGACCCATTTCATGTATCACTGCTATACTAACTGCTAACTACTAGGCAAGTGTATTGCCATTTTATTCTCTAGGCATTACATCTGGCTTTGATGAGTTATGCCCTAAATTTCAGTGCATGATATGGTCTATTAATTGCTACACTAAATTTCTGATGCCTAAAGGTCTAAATACAAATTGGGCCCAATTTCAAAAGACTTGCTTTCAATGTAAGTGACCACTTACATTGAGAGAAGGTGTTTTGGAATCTGGTTCCCATAGTAAGCCTGCTTATAGATAGACCTTACAGCAAGGTAAGCCACTAAGACTGAGAACAAGTCTTTTGGAATCTGGCCAATAATCTATCAACATTACAATGTTCTTCTTCTTTCGGCTTTTCCTGGTTAGGCGTCGCTACAGTGGAACTCCGGTCCGCTAATGATTAGCAATAGATTTTTTACGGGTACCGAGGTGCCAGCTCGACACCCAACCTTCAACAAAGGCATGCCCATTCTACACATCTTTTGAATGCCACTCCACCATGGGGAGGACATGCAGACTCCACACAGAAGGCACTCTCACTGAGAATCGAACAGGAAAACCTCTTGCTGTGAGGTAATAATGCTACCGTTGCACCACCATGGCTTATAGAATCTATCAATCTATCACCATTACAATAAAAGACATTAAACCCTCACACTCCTGTTACCTAACTGCACTAGCTTCAAGGTCACACAAACTCAATGTAAAGAAAAAATTGTAAATTAAAATACAATTGAGCTTTTAAAATTTCCTGAGTCACCTGACCCTGCAGCCATGCATTATCATGGAACTTATAAACAAAGACATTGGCGACCTTTAGACACTGGACCCCACCCAGTTTGGGTTCATGAAGGGCCGATCTTGTCTCCAGAACCTAACTGACATCTTCAAATCAGTCTCCAGAACTGTGGGCAAGGGTAAGGCAGTCCACACAGCCTATCTGGACCTCGCCAAGGCCTTCAACACCAACCCCCACTCTGCAATCATAGATAAACTTACTAAGCTGGGCATAAATCCCTACGTTACTCAATGGGTTGCCAACTGGCTTACTGACAGAACCCAGACTGTAAAAGTAGCCGACTCCAAATCCAGCTCCAGACAACTGACAAGTGGAGTACCTCAGGGTTCAGTCCTGAGAATGCTCTTGTTTGGCATCTACTTCTCTGAAGTACAGGCCAACACTAAGGGACTCTGGCTAACAAAGTTTGCAGATGACTGCAAATTGGGAGCCATTATTGAATGCTCAAATGATGTGGATATTCTACAATAGGGCCTTACAAAAACAAATGCTTGATGCCAGAGCCATGGGCTCAAGCTTAATGTCAAGAAATGTATAGTTATCCCCTTTGGGAAAGAAACATGTACCCCTGAATTACCACATAGGTGGCAGTACACTAAACTTTGAAAGTGTTATGAGAGACATGGGGACACAGGTGGACAGTGGCCTCACCTTCGATAATCACATCACCACAACAGTCAGGAAATCCTTTTATGTGGCACACCTCATCACTAAGGGCTTTCCATCTAGAAAAAAGGAGGTCATTGTCCCACTTTACTCATTCCTCATTAGACCCATTATAAAGTACAATGCCCTGTTTGGTATGTACCTCACAAGACATCTTCAACAGCTGGAAAGGCCACAGAAATACCTCACTAAAAGAATCATAGGCCTAAAGCAGATGCCCTATGCTGACCATCTAAAAACACTCCAGCTATACTCTGTGGCATATTGTCTACTCAGAGGCAATATCTGCTTAACATGCAAGGCCATGTCAAACCCTGAGCTGTTGGACATGCTCCACTTAAACAAATCCCAGTTCCTCAGAGCCATGCGCTCCAGGGATCTAAACCTTGTCATCTAAATGAACAAAATATGCTGGAGGGATAGGTTCCTGACGCAGAGACTCCCCATACTCTGGAATAGACTGCCCATATATGTCAAGCAGAGAGCCTGCTTGGCCCTCTTCTTCAAAAGGAACCTTGACGATTGGATGGGAGATAGGAAATTCACCACAGGGATCACGTCAGTCACCCTGCTAGACAGGGATCCAGGGAAGTAAATATTGTGGGAAGAAATATCCAGGGAATGGTTATGGCTAGGCTTGTATAGGCCCTAGGGCTGATAGCCTAGTATCATCATATGAACCTATGAACTTATAATACTCCAAGTGAGACAAACCAGCTTGTACAATGAATTGTTGACAATCCAATATTTTAACAAAAACTACATTACATTTCAGAGATTATCTAAGTATTATAAGATGAACAATAATAGAATTTGTAGATATAGACTCTGTAATAAAACTTGCTTTTACATGGGAAGAGGAACTACATAATAAGAAGGTATGAAGATCTGCATGAAATATCTGGCATTAATTATCAGGTCTGGCTATTATTACATGACATGACAGTAAGGCAGAGTTCCTGAGGCTATTCTTGTTCATTTTTGCACTAAAGTGCCACATGGCTACAACACTGACAGCAGACCACAAAGGGCCAGCGCAGCAAACTGCCACTTTAATTCATCATATCAACAGCTAGGAAAAGGCTGAGTAAGAAAGACATAAAAGGGGAAGAGCAGAGAAATAGACATCGGGGTAACCTAAAGAAAAGATAAACACAGAAGAAAGGGTATATTTTATGGTGCTTGTGCCCATTTTTAGTTCTTTTAAACAGAATGTATATGGAGAAGGTAACAAGGAGTTTTGTGAGAAGGAAATATGAAGTAGGAAAAGTAGAAGGGGAGACAAACAAACACAAATTGCAGATGGAGACAGAATGGGGTAATATGAGCAAAAGGTGGGCACAACAGTGTAGAGATGCAGATATACAGAAGGGGGACAAAAGGTGTTGGTGAGGTTTGGCCTGTAAAGATGGTATGAGGAGTGAAAAATAAGGAAGGGGAGCACAAAAACAAGATGATAGGGTGGGGTACAGGGGACTTTTCTGACCTGCTTATACTAGATCCTACCCAGATGTCAGCCACCTTTGTGACTGATGTTATCAGCAGGACTTGCCTCTGATAGCCAATGGTCAGGACTGGCTATCATACACCTCTATTACCTGCACCAAGAGGTGCTCCAAGGTTCCAGTTTGGGAATTCAGCTAATGACTCATACTGGGCATGATTAGCCATGAAGTCTGATGCCAGATTACCAAGGGGATTCTCCAGGTCACTCTCAGGAAAAACACTTCCAATCCCCACTTCTGAAAGGTGGCCACAGAAGCTACCAGAAAGCTCTCCATGTCACTTTCACAATGGGCCTTCATAATTTTTCAGATAGGCATGCCTTGTGACTGCTTCTGACTCAGCACCAAACATGTCAACTGGAGCAAACCCAGGGGGCTGCCATCACTCTGTCATCTGCAAAACAGCTGAACCTGTAGAAGGAAGAGACAAAAAACAAAAGAGAGTAAATACAACACATTATATATATTTTTTTAAATAGAAGTTCAGTTTCACAATACAACCATAAACATAGTACACATGCCATGCTACTTGGCCAGTCTTTGATACGTCTTTAGATAGGCCTCTTTGTTGAAGTCTCCTTACTTTACTACAGTAAAAGAAAGAAAATACTACTCAATTTTATATAATGCTCTCAGCATAAGGCAGGAACACTACAGGCAATAACCAGAAGTCAAAAAAAAAAAAAAAAGCAAAACTTGTACACATTTCTTACTGTAAAATGTTGTCACACTGTCTCTAACCATTGCCTCCCACTAGCATAGCAAGTCGGGGTAGTATCACTGCAAGTCTCTGTAAGAATACCGAAACCGCTGACCAGAGAAAGTGGTGCCAGTCCATACCACCTCATTTGTCAATATCTGCAATATATGATTTGTTTTCCTCTCTGCAAGTTAACACAGGAGTATGGCAGCACATGGAGTCCAGCAGTTAGTGCAGAGGCTTAAAGCTAGGGACTGCTAATGACCTGCTTCTCGTTGTCCTGCATTTGATTCTGTCAGCCTCTACTTGCCAAATGTGTGACCCTGAGTAAGTCCCTTATTCAGACAGTCCTTTGGGGCTATTGGTAAATTGGGCAAGACCTCAATGGTCTCCTAGACCACATGCATAGTAACTACCTATGAACTCAATGCTCTGACAAGTTGGTGCTGAGCATCACCCTTATATAATGAGCCATAATAATGGCCAAGCAGGTGCTGGTGAAACATCCTGTGCAACAGCTAGAAAAAAGATTGGATTTTCCCAGCAAATGAAGAGGGCATGCATAGTCTATGGATCTTCATGAACAAAAAATTGTAGCTCTTGTGCATGACTACATGTTATGGAGATGATGTGATGGATATCACCAAGCAGAAATGATATAGTAGATAATGTATCACTAGCACAGAGTAGTGATGCTATGGTCTTTGCAATTTCTGTGCACAATAGGAATTATGTGGAGAAGAATTTGTACAAAAATGTAGGCACAGTGAAATAAGATAAGACACATGCTAACATGCTTCTGCATGACACATAGCAACCATTGTGCATGTCAGGAAAAAGGAACAGAACTGGAGTAGTACATTGGGTAAGGTAACATAGCACAAAAGTATAACAGATTAATGTCCAGCTGGTGGGAGGGGCTCACCATGACAGAAAACACAAATAAAGGGCTTGACAAGTTAACCCACAGCTGGGGAAATTCAGCATGGCAGAGAACATACAAGGACATGACTGGTTAATGTCCAGCAGGGAGGATGCACCATAACTGAGAATATAGTACAAGGGCATGACACGTGAAATTCTTGTGGTGGAAGCTGCACTGTGTCTTATGGATGAAGACTGTAAGACATACTTCAGGGGAATCAATGGCACCTGTACATAGGCCAAGCTGGGGATTGTAAATAGAGAAGTGACAGACACATGATGTTCACAGCACTGTTGGCCATAAGCTCATTGTTGCAAGAAGGTGGGCAGTGATAACATGCCAATAGCTGCTGTCAGTAATAGGCACTGTGAGAATGGCCACAACACAATAGCAGACTGACTTGTGGCCACCTAAGTGAAGAAGGTCAGTGATGAGACATAGGGGTCAGTCAAAGACAGTTTCTCTCTCTGTCTCACATGCGCACACACACACACACACACACACACACACACACACACACACACACACACACACACACACACACACACACACACACACACGCACACACACAGAGTGACATGCATTTTAAAAGTGTATACATGTTGTCATGGGTCCAAGAGAATGCCAATGGCTAGAAAAGTTAATCACCCAGGGCCTATACACATGGCCTATGCATATTGCAATAGAGGTACAAATAACCATACCTCTCGACTGTTCAGATTTTTGCAATATGTCCAGATTTTTTACTCTTATTTTTGGTCTGTTTCTCACAAAAATGTGTGGTTTTCTGGCAAATCCTTTAGGACTGAAGTTAGTAAATAATATTAAATGATGATAGATATTTGAGTTTTGGACTTCATATCCTTCAGAAAAAATATAATAATGCAAAGTCTGTAATTATAACAACTTTCTAGGCTTATAGGAGCAATATTTAAAATTTGTTCCTACTTTTGGGCCTTTATCTCCCCATTATTTCTGGCTTTGTACAGATTTCTTGTGATGAGAGGTTGAGAGGTATGCAAATAACAATGCCTTCTAAAACCAGGTGTGGCAGAGAGTGGAGCAGGGCATAAATGCTGTGTGCATCCATAATAGGATAGTAGTAAAAGTGTATTGCCAGGTCAATGATATGATACTGCATACCATAGACAAAGGCACAAAACATTGCCAGGGACAAGTCAGACCACCAACACAAAAATAGCTCACAGAGGTGAAAGTGCCCTGGTAACCTTTGTGACATCCGGTTAATATCCCACTGAACTGCCACCATAGGTTCATAGGTTCATACTAGGCTATCTGCCCTAGGGCATTTATAAGCCTAGTCAGAGTGTGTCTGGCTTTCGCCACCCATTTTAAATTAATTTTGCTATGCCCTTTTTCGAGGTTAGTATACTGTGCCTCTATCTAACAGTGACAGAGAAGTGATACCCGGGGTAAACCTACGATCTCCCATCCACTCATCAAAATTCCTCTTGAAGAGAGTCAATGAGGGACTCTGCCTAACCTGGACTGGGATTTTATTCCAGAGTGAAGGGAGCCACTGGGTTATGAATCTGTCCCTCCAGCATGTCCTATTTATTTCAGTGCTGAGGTTCAAGTCTCTTGAGCGCATAGCTCGATGGGATTTGGATTTTCTGAGGTGCAGCATGTCCATTAATTCCGGGTTGGACATGGCTTTATACGTCAGGCACAGATCGCCTCTGAGCAGGTGGTATGCCACTGAGTAGAGCTGGAGTTTCTTTAACCAGGCAGTATATGGCATCTGTTTGGGCCCTTTGATCCTCTTGGTGAGGTACTTTTGGGGTCTTTCCAGTTGCTGCAGGTGTCTGGTAAGGTACATCCCAAAAGGGGCATTGTACTCAATTATGGGCCTGATGAGGGATGAGTAAAGAGGCATGATGACCTCCCCAATATAGATGTGAATCCCTTCATGATTAGGTGGGCTATATAAAATGTTTTTCTAACCATTTTGGCCACGTGGTTGTCAAATGAGAGATTACTATCAACTTGGGTCCCCAGGTCCCTAATTACTTCTTCTGTACTTAATGGATTACCCCCATGTGGTAATTTGTGGGCACTTTGTTTTTGCCAAAGGGGATGACTATACACTTTTTGGCATTTAGCTTGAGGCCATGGCTCTGGCACCAGTTGTCTGTTTCTATGAGGCCCTTTTTCTAGGATGCTTGTGTCGGCTGGAGAGTTGATTATGGCGCCCAGTTTGCAGTCATCTGCGAACTTGGTCAGCCACAGTCCTTCCGTGTTGGCCTGTACCTCCAGGAAATATATACCGAACAAGAGAGGTCCCAGGACTGAGCCTTGTGGGACGCCACTTGTAACTGGTTTGGAGTCTGACATAGTTCCAGCAATTCTAACCATTTGAGTTCTGTCCTTGAGCCAATATGTGATGTCCCCCACAATCCTGGGGCAGTAACTAAGGAACTTCAATCCTGACTGTGATGGCCCTGCACTGGTCCAGTAATCAAGGAGTCTCAATCCTCACCACTATCAACAGTGAGGGACATACACAATGGGAGGAGGGAAAGTACCCCCATAGTGACTTTTTTAGGCAAGGCTCAAAAGACAAACTCACCTCCATAGGTATCACAAGGAATAAGAAACTAAGAGTAATGCTACTCAACGCCAGAAATCTAAACCTCAAGATGCATGCACTCAAAACTCTCCTTAGCATGGAGAACATCATTATCTGTGCAGTAACAGAAACCTGGTTCAAGGCTCCCGAGACCACCCCAGCACTACCAGGTTATACCTCATACCATGCTTTTCGGCCACAAAACTTGGACCAAACCACAAAAGGAGGGGGGAGTATCAATATTCATCAAAAACACCCACACCTCCAGGTTGGTGGCACAGCACGAAGCATCAGAGACTATCCATGTGCAACTAACAGTGGGTAAAACTGCCTTCCAGTTTATAGCCTGCTACAGACCACCCTCCCAAACCCAGGAACCCCACTCGCCCTTCCTGAGAACACTGGAAAATATGAAGGTCTCTCCAAACACCATTATACTGGGTGACTTCAACTACCCAAACATAGACTGGGAGTATTACTCTAGCTCCAACACCTTAGCCCAAAGGTTCCTAGAATTTATAAACTCAAATGCTATGGAACAACTTGTTACCACTCCCACAAGAGGGGAAAACATACTGGACCTGATCATCACCAACATGGGGACTCTATGCTCCAGAGCAGAAGTGTATCCCTCACTGGTAAGATCAGACCATAAACTAATCTCACTGGATATTCACATCCCGACCCCACCTCCTGCCCAGAAAACCACAGTGAAAAACTTCTCTAAAGCAAATTTCACACTCCTCAAAACCGAGGTGGAATCCTTCAAAGCCCCCGGGCCTGTGGAAAATACAGCCCAGACCGCAGAATCCTTTATAAATGCATTCTATGAACACCTTCAGGAATGCATGGATCATGCAATCCCAAATAAAACCAAGACCCAATCCTCCAAAGGCAGGCGTCCTGTCTGGTGGACCCCAGCCATAAACAAACTATACAATAGAAGGAGGAAGCTACTAAATGATAGAGCAAAATCCCAAAAGGGAAGGCATCTCTGATCAGTATTAGCAAAAACTACGGGCACTCATAAAATCGTCTAAGGCCAGCTTCGAGAGAAAAATTGCACAGGACACTAAGGATAATCATAAGGCTTTCTTTAGTTATGTTAGGAACCTGGGTGGGAATTCCCAGATATGCTCAGAATTAGTCCAAAACGACAAAAAATACACCGAACCCACAGACATTGCCAACATCCTAGCTGATAGGTTCAGCGCAAACTCCCCCCCTCCCCACCAAAAGGGCAAATATCTATCCCAGCAGAGTGCTGCCCCCTCTGACATCTCAGATGCTCAGGTAAGAGCTGCCCTCTCCAAAGCAAAAAACACAGCATCAATGGAACCAGACGGTGTCCCGGGCTGCGTCCTACATGAACTCCAAGAAGAGCTAAACCCAAACATAAAACTACTGTTCAATCTCAGCCTTACTACAGGATATGTACCCAAAGAGTGGCGTACAGCAACAGTGGTCCCTCTCCACAAAGGTGGTGACTCAACGGATCCTGGAAACTATCGCCCCATAAGCCTGACTAGCTTGGTCTGCAAAGCTATGGAAAGGATCATCATGGACCTCATAAATAAAGATATTGGGGACCTACAGACACTGGATCCTACCCTAGTTTGGCTTTGTTAAGGGCAGATCCTGCCTCTTAAACCTGGTTGATTTCTTTGAAACAGTCACCAAGGCCATTGATGAGGGGAAGGTGGTCCACACAGCCTACCTGGACCTCGCAAAAGCCTTCAATACAATACCCCACTCGGGCATTATAGATAAGCTCACCAACTTAAATATAAACCCCTATGTCACTAGATGGGTTGCAAACTGGCTCAAGGACAGAACCCACATGGTTAGAATTGCTGGAGCCATATCAGACTCCAAACCAGTTGCAAGTGGCATCCCACAAGGCTCAGTCCTGGGACCTCTCTTGTTCGGTATATATTTCTTGGAGGTACAGGCCAACACAGAAGGACTGTGGCTGACCAAGTTCGCAGATGACTGCAAACTGGGTGCCATAATCAACTCTCCAGCTGACACAAGCATCCTCCAAAAGGGCCTCATAGAAACAGACAACTGGTGCCAGAGCCATGGCCTCAAGCTAAATGTCAAAATGTGTATAGTCATCCCCTTTGGCAAAAACAAAGTGCCCACAAATTACCACATAGGTGGTAATCCATTAAGTACAGAAGAGGTAATTAGGGACCTGGGGACCCAAGTTGATAGCAGTCTCTCATTTGACAACCACGTGGCCAAAGTGGTTAGAAAAACATTTTATATAGCCCACCTAATCATGAAGGGATTCACATCTAGATCAGGGAAGGTCATCGTGCCTCTTTACTCATCCCTCACCAGGCCCATAATTGAGTACAATGCCCCTTTTGGGATGTACCTTACCAGACACCTGCAGCAACTGGAAAGACCCCAAAAGTACCTCACCAAGAGGATCAAAGGGCTCAAACAGATGCCATATGCTGCCCAGTTAAAGAAACTCCAGCTCTACTCAGTGGCATACCGCCTGTTCAGGGGCGATCTGTGCCTGACGTATAAAGCCATGTCCAACCCGGAATTAATGGACATGCTGCACCTCAGAAAATCCAAATCCCATCGAGCTACGCACTCGAGAGACTTGAACCTCAGCACTGAAATAAATAGGACATGCTGGAGGGACAGATTCATAACCCAAAGGCTCCCTTCACTCTGGAATAAAATCCCAGTCCAGGTTAGGCAGAGTCCCTCATTGACTCTCTTCAAGAGGAATCTTGATGAGTGGATGGGAGATCGTAGGTTTAACCCGGGTATCACTTCTGTGTCACTGTTAGACAGAGGCACAGTATACTAACCTCGAAAAAAGGCATAGCAAAATTAATTTAAAATGGGTGGCGAAAGCCAAACACATTCTGGCTGGGCTTATAAATGCCCTAGGGCAGATAGCCTAGTATGAACCTATGAACCTATGAACCTATAAAGTACAATTTCCCTTAAGAGCACACAGAAATCACAGTTAGTCTGGGACTAGTTTCTCCCTCTTTCTCCAGATCCCCAATAAGTCTCATCACTGGCACAGCTATAGGGTTATGATCTCAGCTGAGGGGTCAAGCCAAGACTTCCAGCACCCTCTCTGTCCAACCAATATGCTGCCCAAGTAGCTGACACACACACACTTTGAGATTTGATTTATATACAAACACACACACAGACACTTGGGGAAGGCTGGCACAGGTTTACTAACTATGCCCTCTTCTGCCCAGACTATAAGGTAGCTATCACTGCCACCGACCCCTCTTTATCAGCTACTATAAGACCCTTACAAAATGTGACCAATCTTGATGTGCAATGTTACTAGTATCCAAATGGTAGTTTTGACCAAGAACAAGGCTACTTAGGAGTGGCCTGTACAGTGTCACCAAATGCATATGCAAGCAAATATCAACCACAAAGATAGGTTTAAATATATTTAATAATAAATAATTAAAGAACAAGACAATATTCAATAACAACACAGTGACTTCAGAGTTCAAAATCACAGGAAATATGTTTAAACAACCTTGCTGGGCAGTCTTAAATAAATACAGAAAACATCTAAACCAATCTTTATTATATTCCTATCACTATCTAAAGAGAGATACTATGCCCTAAGTCTTACAGACAACATGCAGGCAGAAGTGCTGATGATAGATGTTTCCAGGTCAAAGACAAAATACGAAATGCAAAGTCTCTCTCTGAAAGAATTCTTAAATTAATATCAAACATTACTGCTGGGTCAGCTTGGATGACATCACTCTTGGTCACCTGCCTTCAGTTACCAGGCTAACAGAAACTAACATCTCTGTGTTAGAAGTACAGATCTCGCAGAAGTTTGCAGAACATGGAAGTTGTAAAACAATAAAATGCTTTTCCATTTGAAACCTAGTAATTATTTCTGTTTCAAGACAATCCAAAAACTGCTAGCTCTAGACATTGTCTGCTGCTGAACTGAACTGACAGATAACACAATCGTAAAACACTTTAACTACAACTTATTTTCTTGAAGTTTTGCAAGTTAACTCTGTATGTTCCAGCTTCTACCACTAAAACAGACATTTGCACTGGTATATAGTTTATATAATTTCTGTTATTTTCCATCAGGGTATACTGTGGACACATCCCTGAAGCTCAGTACTGTACAAACCCTGTTCAACACACACTTCTGCACCAGTAGTTTAATATACACATAACATATAGTTCTTTTACATTTGTAAGACAAGCATATGAATCATATTAATATTCATAAATGACATATGATTATTTACAAAATTCCAGATAGCTGGGCTGGCAGTGTTACAATTCCACCCCCCCCCCGAGAACTTAAGCTAGGTTTTCAAGTGACCCTTGAGAGGGTTGTGCCTATCTGAGAATACCTTACCCCATTCCCTGTCTTGCGAGCCTATCTGCATTGCCATTGCTAACCCCACTGTGGTGCTGCACTGTCATATCATATGCTTACAACCTTAGGCTCCACCTTAGTAACTTGGCATTTTACCGGCTGGCTCAATCTAGCCATGTTAAGGGATTGTGGTCTGTGACAACAGTGAATTTCCTTCCATACAGATAAGGCTAAAGTTTCTGCAGTGCCCACACTATGGCTAGGCATTCCTTTTCTACAATGACATAACATTTTTCCCTGGGTTGGAGCCTATGACTTAGATATACCACTGGGTGTTCTTCTCCCTCTGAGGAAACCTGGCTAAGTACATCCTACATCCCATGGTTTGAAGCAACCACCTGCACAACAAATTATTTGCTGTAATCTGGACTGGCTAACACAGGGGGTCCTCCCAAAGTTCATTTAAGCTTCTGGAATGCCTGTCACATGCTGAGGTCCACACTACCTTATCTGGCCTGTCTTTCCTTGTCAGACCTGTGAGGGGAGCAGCTATGATACTGTAACTGGGCACAAACTTTCTGTAGTACCTTGCTGTCCCAAAAAATGCCCTCACCTGCTTTTTGATAAGAGGGCAGGCCATGCCTGAATGGCTTCAACTTTGGCAGGTTCTGGCCTGATTTTACCACTCCCCATTTTGTTCCAGGGAGGAGACCTCTGCCATACCCACCTGACATTTGCTGGGCTTAATGGTCAACCCTGCCCCCTGTAGTCTGCCTAGCACCTCCCTGACATGCTGAAGGTGCTCTTGCCAGGAATGGCTGTAGATGGCAATATCATCTAGGTAAGCAAGGGCAAACTCTCCTGCTCCTGCTAGGATATGATCTATCAGCCTCTGGAAAGTTGCTGGGGCAATTTTCATCCCAAAGGGCATCTTTGTGAACTCATACAAGCCAAAAGGAGTCACAAAGGCTGACCTCTCTCTAGCACTGGAAGGCAAGGGCACCTGTCAGTACCCCTTGGTAAGATGAATGGTAGTAAGATACTTATTGCCACCCAGCTGCTCTAGGGCTACATCTGTCCTAGTCATGGGGTAAGCATCTGACCCTGTGTGACTATTTAATTTCATGTAGTCCACACAGAACCTGGTGCTGCCATCTTTCTTTGGTGCTAGCCCCACTGGGGAGGCCCTGGGACTGCTGGACTCCTGAATTGCCCCTAGTTCCAACATTTCATGTATCTCCTCCTGCTTAATAGGCCTTCGGTGTCCTGTATCCACATGGTGCTGCACCAGGTGGGTGCACCCTAGTTTCCCAGTGAACATGTTCCAGACTCCTGTAACACTGCTTGCATTTCTCAAAACTGGCCAGTGGATAGCTGCTGGGACATTTACCCCTTCCACTGAGGTGTAAGTTCGAGCCTCACTGAGGAAATCAGTCACCCAATCCCCCTCGGACTCTTCCTTCCATCCACTGCAAATACTCAGCACAAGGCCTTCCCTATCATGGTAAGTTTTCATCATGTTAACATGGTACAAATTGTGCCCCTGCCTAGCAGTTCTACCATGTAGTTAACATCATTGACCTTAGTTTTTACCTTGTAGGGTCCCTCCCAGGCTTCCTGCACCTTGTTGTGTCTGACAGGAATGAAAAACATTACCTGCTTCCCTGCAGCATACTCTCTAGCTCGAGCATTCCTGTCATACCAGACCTTTTTCTGCTGTTGGGCTTCTGCCACTTTCTCCTGTGCCAAGCCCATGAGTTCCCTGGGCCTTGCCCTGAGGTTTGGGACACATGCACAACAGACTGCTTGTGGGATTCACACTCACCCTCCCACTCATCTGGAATCAGATCTTGAGGTCCCCTCACCCTATGCCCATACAGCAATTCAAAGGGTGAAAAACCTGTGGATTCCTGGGGAACCTCTCTGTAAGGAAACAACAGATGGGGCAAATATTTGTCCCAGTCCCTCTTGAACTGGTCTGCAAATGCCTGAAGCATTGTATTGGGTGTAGAGTTTAACCTGTCAACAAGACCATTAGTCTGAGAATGGTAAGGGTGGTCTTTAGGTGCTTCACCCCACAGTACTTCAACAGACAAGACAGCAGGTCTGACATGAAATTGGCACCTCTGTCAGTCAGTATTTCTTTTGGGATACCTATCCTGCTGAAAATCTCTAACAAAACCTTTGCCACCTTTTCTCCTTCAATGGAGGACAGAGCCACTATCTTAGGGTATCTGGTAGTATAATCTACTAACACTAGGATATACCTTTTCCCTGTGGAACTTGGGGTATTCAGTGGCCCCACAATATCCATGGCTACCCTCTGAAATGGCTCCTCAATCACAGGCAAAGACATCAATGGAGCTTCTACCTTGACTCCTGTCTTGCCTACCTTTTGGGACTGCTCACAGGTCCTGCAGTACTCTGTAACATCTCTGGAAATCCCAGGCCAATAAAAGTTCTGCATAATACATCTCTTTATATGTTTTATGCCCATATGACCTGCAAAGAGAATATCATGGGCTATAGCTTGAAGTACCAGACAGTAATCTCTGGGCACTATCAATTGATGTATTCTCTCCCTCTCTAGCCCTCCTTCAGGGATTCACTCTCCATACAGTAACTCTTTGTTCCAGTATACAGATTCCTCCTTCTCTTGAGAATCAGGTTCCTCACTAGCTACCTCCCTCAGGCCTTGTAATGTAGAGTCTGAGGGCTGAGGCTGTCTCATCTTTCTCTTAGTAACCCTTCCCAGCTCCCCTTCCACAGGAAGTCTGGCATCCTGTGACAGCGGTGCTTCACTATCAGCCTGTGTACTACTACTTCTCGCCTCTGCCCTTGCAGTCACTCTGTCCAAGGGAACATCAGTATCCACAAGCAATTGTGGCTCACCTTCAGTCTCACTGCTATAGGATAGCTCCCTCCTTGAAGTAACCACCTCACCAGTTCTGGCTGCATATGCGGTCTGTCTGGGTCTCCCCCAGACTACCAGACCCATATGCTTGTCTCCAAGCGGGCTTCCTCTGCTACTGGCGAACTCTGTTGGAGCAGTCTGGGTTGTCCACCATGGGTTCCCTTAGACCCATGAGTAGCACTAGGTGTCCCTTTCCTGTGCAGTGATGCCCTACTTGCTAAGTATAAGTCTCTCTTCTTCCCCAACTCATCTGCAGTATTGCATTGTCTGTCAGCTAAACAGAATCTCATGTCCTCAACAAAGTGCTAAGGGCTTGTTCCCTAACCAAAAGGTCTGCCAGCCCTTCAAAAGTGGTGACCTGGCATCCACTCACCTAGATATGAAAATAAGTGCTTATTTCAGCAATATATTCACACACACTTTCATCTGCCTTGCGTCTATGCTCATGAAACTTTGTCCTATAAGCTTTAGGTGTTAACTTAAAACATTCAGGCAAACAGTTTTTTTGCAATATTATAATTCAAGCAATCAGTTTCAGACAGTTTAGAAATAACAGTTACAGCTTTACCATGGAGTAAGGGGGACAGGAACTATACCCAGAGCCCTTGGTCAACATTATACTGTTTACATACCCTCTCAAATATATGAATGAAACTATCAAAATTATCCCCCAGTGTAAAATGTGGAAGAAATTTGCTGACCATTGTTGCGTCTGTGGTTCAGTTACTCCCTTCCCAATTACCTCCATGACTCTGGCAATGCGTCATCATATCTTTTTCATGTTGCCTCTGCCTCTCCTTCTCCTCATCCTCCAGCCATCACAGTTTCTCATTTTCCTCATCCTCAAGACATCTCAGTTTCTCTGCTGCTTGTATTTCCAAATGGTTAGCATGCAGCTCAAGTCTGTTTAACTCCAGACAGATTTTTAAGTCCTCTGTAGAAAGGTTGAGCTGTCCATTTTCTGAGAGCTGTACATCTCCACAGTCAGTCTGAATGTCCTCCTGGTTGCTATTCTGTGATACAGCTGTGACTAAAGCTGCAATCATGTCTACTTTAGTCAGGTTGGCATGCACCAGCCCTTTAGCTTGGTACATTTCAGCCAAGTGGCTCCTTGTCAGCTTGCCATACTCCTCTGCTGACATGCTTGCCTGTTCCCCCTGACAAATTAAGCTAACAAAAATATAACAATTGTGATATGAACTCTGAATGTTCATTGAGTGGCTGACTGAGAGTATAAACACCTACAGTGACCACTGTACACAGGCTACAGGAGTTCAATATCCACACCACTACAAGCAAATTAATATGTGATGTGGCCAATTCACCACTGTGAACTAATTAATATGTGATGGAGATATCCCACCACTGTCCACCAATAAATATGTGACACCCCTGCACTGGCATAGTAATCAAGGAGCCTCAATCCTCATCACTGACAACAGTGAGGGACGTGTACAATGGAAGGATGACAACTACAAACACAGTAAAGTACAATTTCCCTTCAGGGCAAGACAGATCACAGTCAGCCTAGAGGTGGTTTCTCCCTCTTTCTCCAGAGCAACAATAAAACTCCACACTGGCACAGCTATAGGGTTAAGATCTCAGCTAAGACGTCAAGACAAGACCTCAATCACCCTCTTTGTCCAACCAGTGCTTCGTGTCCCTGCCCAAGTAGCCGACACACACACACACACACACACACACACACACACACACACACACACACACACACACACACACACACACACATGTTGAGATTTGATTTATATACAAACACACACACACACACACACACACACACACACACACACACACACACACACACACACACACACACACACATGTATACATACACCTGGGGAAGGCTGCCACAGATTTACTAGCTATGACCCCTTCTGCCTAGACTACAAGGTAGTTATCAGTGCCACCAACCCCTCTTTGTCAGCTACTATAAGGCCCTTACAACGGGTGACCAATCCTACTGTGTAATGTTACTAGTATCCAAATGGTAGTTTTGACCAAGAGCAAGGCTATTTAGAAGTGGCCTGTACAGTGTCACCAAATACATATGCAAGTGCACTAAGAGCTTAAATATGTCTCACAAATATCAGCCACAAAGATATATTTTAATATATTTAATAATAAATAATAAAAGAACAAGACAGTATTCAATAACTCAACACAGTGAAATCAGAGTTCAAAATCAGAGGAAATATTTTAAAACAACCTCGCAGGACACTCTCAAATCAATATGGAAAACATCTAAACTAATCTTTACTATATTCTTATCTATATCTAAGAGAGATACTATGCCCTAAGTCTTACTTACAGACAACATGCAGGCAGAAGTGCTCATGATGGATGTTTCCAGGTCAAAGACAAAATACAAAATGAAAAGCCTCTCTCTGAGAGAGTTCTTAAATTAATATCAAACATTACTGCTGGGTCAGCTTGAATGACATTACTCTTTGTTACCTGCCTTCAGTGCTTAGGCTAACAGAAACTAACACCTTTGTGTTAGACGTACATATCTCTCAGATGTTTGCAGAACATGAAAGTCGTAAAACAATAAAATGTTTTTACATTTGAAAACTAGTAATTATTGCTGTTTCAAGACAATACAAAAACTCCTAGCTCTAGACATTGTGTCTGCTGCTGAAATGAACTGAGAGATAACGCAATCGTAAAACACTTTAATTTCAACTTATTTTCTTGAAGTTTTGCAAGTTAACTCTGTATGTTCCAGCTTCTACTACTAAAACAGATATTTGCACAGGTATATACTTTATATACATTTCTGTTCTTTTCCAGTATACACTATGGACACATCCTTGATGCTCAGTACTGTACAAACCCTATTCAACACACACTTTTTCACCAGTAGTTTAATATACTGCATAACATATAGTTCTCTTACATTTGTAAGACAAGCATATGGATATTATTAATATTTACATATGACATATGATTATTTACAAGATTCCAGATAGCTGGGCCAGCAGTGTCACACTCACTAGTGACTCCAATGTGAGACTGTCATTTAAACAGGAGTAATATTTCACAATTTCCTGTAGGGCACAACAGGAACACACTCTATAACCGGGAACTGGACTGTATATTTCTGTCCACTCTGAATGTAGCTCCTTATTGCACACTCCAGAGCAATGTGTCCCAGTTTAATACCTCTGATACAGTCACACATGAACAACTTGAATCTCACAAATCCAATCACTTCTGCGAAAGCCTGACACAGATCTCCAGCTGTGTCCCTTCCCCCAAATGATATTGTAAAATGCTGCCACCAATCAGTGTCTCCATGCCCTTTCAAAGTGCTGTCCAATTATTAAAATTAGATATCAAAACAAATGGTAGCATATGACCTAAAGCAGCCAGGCTTTTGGAGTGGTCCAGGAATTATCAAAGCAGATATAAGTACTCTGAAATCACTAAAGAATATACTAATTGACTAGTCACAATGTAAGATAATAAAACATGTTTAATAACGAGCAAATTATTAAAAATGTAAAACAGTAATTTCATTAAACTAACAGAATTCAATCACCAGGAAAACAAAATCAATAATGAAGGATAGAAATCCAAGATTTAGAAATACTCTGACTAATTACCTATAATTTCCTATCTGACTGAAGAACATTGTCTCTGATCAAAACTAAATATTACAACAGAGCAAAGCAGACTTACATTTCTTGTTGAATCCTTTGGACATAAACTATTCTTCTGCTCAGTACAACTGTGAACTGTGAACACAACTCAACTATGAACACAACTCAGTTGAGCTGAACTATAAACTCAACACAACTCAACTGTCTTCAGCAGACTCTTTTTATAAACTAGGTTAACTGTCTCAACTTTTCCAGTTCTTAGTTTCATTTCATTCTCTGCAAATCAGCAAACAGATGTTTATTAAAGTTCCTTCCTGTCTTTCAGTCTCTGACAGTAAACACAGAGCATCTGAACACATTCTGGTGACATTATTTGCAATCAGCTGACTCTGAGACAGTCTGCATTTAGAATCACCTGCACAAACATGCAGTTAGACATGTAACAGAAGACTGTTCAACTTTCTTAAACATCCTGTACAAACAGAGTATTAATCAACATTAAGAACTTATTTATGATATAATAGTTAGTCATGCTGGCATATAATACACAGGTTAATCTGAAATTATGTACAGAACTTCAGCCAAACATGCTAGCACAGATGACAGTGTTTAATTTCTTCACAACCTTGTCTGAGGTAGGTGAGCAAATCCTAATTCTATGCAGTGACTTAGATGTGGGATGACTAGCTGAGTGTGTCTGCTGGGAATATAACAGGTTAGTAATAGCAGGCAAATTTCAATTTGTACACTGATCCATATATGAGAAGAGGTTATTCACCTATGGGTATCTCTCCAGGTACATCAAGGCTGTAACTGAAACAATTTGTCCTTTAAGTTAAGTATGTACCATATGCTATTCACATAAGTAGCTTATACCACTCTATATGATATGAGTTTTGGGAGCATGAGGCATATATTGCAGTACTGCCATGGGTATGTCATGTTTAATCTTTTACAGGTTGCATTGGTGAAGGGTTCAGCACAAAAAGACACTGCATGCTTGAGGTCAGCAGGTCACCTATGCTAATGATGATGTGGTTATGCACATAGCACATTCAGATGACACTGTGACACTATAAGTAAATGTAACATTGGAAAATATGAGGGTGCACACACATCCCCTGCATATGATGTGATGCAGAAGGATCAGGCTGAACCCCTGACATCATTTGTGCAATGCACTGGATGTCCTGACATTGTTATCTTATTCAGGCTGCACAAGAATCACTACCATAGAAAGCATCCATCAGCCACACTGTCTGTGATGTCCTCACAGCCACTATAATGAGAGATGCATGTTGACAGCCACCATTGTCATGACCCTAATTCTCTCTGTTACTTGAGTACCACATTTGATAAAACCAAACAATGTGCAGGTAAGTGATCCAGGTAGAGACACCAGCTGTGCACACTATGTAGAGATAGTGCACAAAATGCATAGCCTTTGTGAGGATATGAAAGAAACTACATGTATTGCAGGATGACCTGCAGCACATGTAGGGTAACATGGCACATACAAAACTGGCACAAACGTGGCTGCTGAGGTCATTGGTAGCCACATGACACCCATTGGTGCATCCACTAGGTTTGTTGCAAACATCCTCTGTACCTCGGCAGGTAATACTGACTGTGAGCATGCAAGAGTCTGGCTGCATGCTGGACATTCAACAGCTGGGCTTACACAGATGTCGCACACTGTTACAGAGACTGCATCATTGTCAAGTCCTGGCCATGATAGCCACAACACCCAGGCATGGCCAATGTCATGCTCACTAACAGTGCCACTCCATCACTGGGATGCCTCACCAGGCCTCTGGTTGTCAGAGTTCCACACTGTCCCTATACCCTGTTGTGAGGCAGACTGCCACACCTAACTGTGACCATCCTCCAAGTTGTGGATTCCATCTGCTTACTGACTGCCAACATAAAGAGCTATGTTTGGGTTCCTGTACAAAGTCCTGATGTGCTACACCATCCCTTATTCAGAATACATTACCTCTGACACTACAGGGTGACACAGTACACCTGGCCAATGTGCATGATATGAGAGCTACAATGTGGCTCTGGAAGATGGAATCCATGATTCCCCCAACTTTCTACTCTCCTGAGAGGCTACTAATTCCACCTCAAATGTACCATTATACATTTGATAGCTTTGCTGTCTCCTATCACTGTACAATTCCTCAGCTGTGTGAATAAGGACAACTCTGTCCTGCACACATTTGGCTTGTGCAAGTAAGGTAATGTCTGAAGCACAGTATGGTCAGTTAATGCACTGCAAAGCATAGCCTAGGTGGGCTAATACTTTCATTAGTTCTCTGTCATTTTTGTCAAGGACAATAATTGTGGACTTGATGCCACCTCTTTGCTAGTGCTGCAATTGCATTATACCCACCTCTGTCTTGCATGTGCTATTCAGCTAGTTCCTCTAACAACCTTGCATCTAATTCCTCCTCTGTTGCTGCAACAGGTCTGCCAGTGAGTAGAACAATGTCCTCATGTTGTAACTGCTTCTATACTATAATACTATGCAATGTGACACATATCAGAAAAAAAAAACTGACTGCAGGCTCAGATGCATACTGCAGTGTGCTCCCAGCTGTATCCAAGCAGCACTAGTATGCCCTTAGGAATGTGAATATATATACAACAATGTTCCATGTGTGTATATGCATGATGGTATACACCATCTCAACCATAGTCTAGGCTTTTTGGATGGGGTCAGTGTTCATGGTTTTTAAGGTATATTCATCATTACCTGCAACACATAGCAGTGAACACTTAAATGGCCTGCTGTCTACTTCAATGTGAACTGCATATCCTAGCCTATATAGCTGCCAGAGTGTGCAACGACCAACTAGATGACCTTGTTGGAAGTAGCCCAACATGAAATGCTGATAGAGATCACACAACTGCCATATGTGGTAACTGTGTTCCCTGCCTGGGTGCTGCATAGACACATTGCATGTAATAGCCTGTGCAGTTTATGTCATCTGGAAAGTTATGAACTGAAACCCTGCCATTTGATTTTCTAGATAGTATGTGTAGTAGGTAGGGCATAGATGGCAACTTGGGAACAATAAATGGTCATCAGGACCTCAGGGAAATGGACTTTACTTTAAAATAAATACATAGTGATGGTGATCTCATCTGCTTTCTGTGGAAACCATTTATGCTCCTCAACATGCTCCAGCATCATGTAAAGGAACTGCTGTGGTATCCATGAGATCAACACCTGTAAAATTCCTCATGTGTGCTCTGATTTTGAAAAGTCCCTTTGGCAATAATGGCTAATGCTACAGAAATCAATATATCACTTATATAGGTTTATAGGTTTATAGGTTCATAGGTGTGTACTAGGCTAATGGCCCTGGGGCCTTTACAAGCCTAGCCATAGGATTACCCTGGCATAGTGCCACATGACATTAGTTCCCAGTGCCTCTGTCAAGTTGAGCCACTGAAGTTATCCCCGGGAGGAATTTTCTGTTTCCCATCCACTCATCAAGATTTCTCTTGAAGAGGATCAGCAAGGTGCTCTGCTTGACGTGTTTGGGAAATCTGTTCCATAGCATTGGTCATCTCTGGGTTATGAACCTGTCCCTCCAGCATGTTCTGTTAATTGTGGTAATGAGGTTGAGGTCTCTGGAGCGTGTGGTCTGGAGAGATTGGGATTTCTTTAGATATATCATTTTTAACAGAGCTGGGTCAGACATGGCTTTGTAAGTCAAGCAGAGATTGCCTCTAAGTAGGTGATATGAGACAGACAATAGTTGGAGTTTTTTGAGTCTGTCCATATAGGACAAGTGTTTAAGGCCTAGGATCCTATTGGTGAGGTACTTTTGTGGCCTTTCCAATTGTTGCAGGTGTCTAATGAGGCACATGCCAAATGGGGCATTGTACTCGATGACTGGCCTAATGAGGGAAGAGTAGAGGGAGACAATGACCTCTTTCTTCCTGGATGCAAAACCCTTAGTAATATAATGTGGCACATAAAAGAACTTTCTGACCGCAGTGGCAATGTGGTGATCAAAAGAGAGGTTGCTGTCACCTGTGTTCCCAGATCTCTTATAACACCTTCTGTGTTCAGTGGACTACCATTATTGTGGTAATTCATGGGAACTGGGTTTTTCCCAAAGGGGCTGATAACACATTTTTTGGCATTGATGTTAAGGTCATGGTTCTGACACCAGTTGTTGGTCACAGTGAGGCCATTCTGTAGGATGTCAACATCACTTGTGAAGTTAATAATAGCTCCCAGCTTGCGATTGTCTGCGAACTTTGTCAGCCAGAGTCCCTTCGTGTTGGCCTGGACTTCAGAGAAATAGATACCCAAACAAGAGAGGACCCAGGACTGAACCCTGTGGGACTCCACTTGTGACTTGGAGTCAGCTACTTTCACACTGTGAGTTCAATCTGTGAGCCAGTTTGCAACCCACCTAGTGATATAGGAGTTGATGCCAAGCTTAGTGAGTTTTTCTATGATTCCTGAGTGGGGAATGGTATCAAAAGCCTTGGTCAAATCAAGGTAGGCTGTATGAACCACCTTGCCTTCATCCACAGCTCTGGTGTCTGACTCAAAGAAGTTGACCAAGTTGAGTAGGCATGATCTATGCTTCACAAAACCAAACTGTGTGGGATCCAGAGTTTGGAGATTCCCTATATCCTTGTTTATTAGGCCGATGATGATGCGTTCCATAGGTTTGCATATCAGACTCGTCAGGCTAATGTGGCAATAGTTCACAGGGTCTGTAGTCACTCCTCCTTTGTGGAGAGGGATGACTGTAGCAGTGCACTATTTGGCAGGGACAAAGCCTGAGGTGAGGCTGTGATTGAACATGACACACAGGTGAGGTGCCAGTTCACTCTGTAGTTCATGTAGAACACAGCCAGGGATATTGTCACATCCCATAGAAGCTGTTTTCTTGGCTTTGGACAGTGCTGATTTAACCTGTGCAGCAGTAGTACTGGGTGCCTGGCAATCTACTGGTATTGTTATTGGTCCTTTGGGGGGGTAAAGTTGGCGCTGAATCTGTTGGCCAGTATACAGGCAATATCTGTTGGCTCGGTATAGGAGGTACCATTGTGTAGTAGCTCAGAGCAAATCTGGGTATTGCCGTGGAGATTCTTTACATAACTACAGAAGGCCTTGTGGCTGTCTTTAGTATCTGCTGCAATTCTGCTTTCATACTTAGCTTTAGAGGATTTGATGAGGGATCTCAACTTTTTGTTGAGGCAGATAAGGCAGTTTTTCCAGTCTTGGGACTTCACCTTGTTCCACATCAGTTTCCTGCTTCTGTTGTAGAGTTTGTTTATGGCAGGGGACCACCAGATTGGCTTCTTTTTTTTTGGAGGAGAGTGTCTTGGTTTTATTGGGTATTGCGATATCCATGGATTTGTGTATGTGTTTGTACAGTGCATTGGTGTATGATTCTGCGGTCACACAACTATTCTCCATTAACATGCATGCTGTGAAATTAGCCACCTCTGTTTTTAGGATCCCAAAGTTAGCTTTGGAGAAGTTTTTCATGGTGGTTACCTTTGTTGGGGTGGGGTGGGTGGGATGGATGTGGATTTCCAAGGTGATTAGTTTGTGGTTGGATCAAACCAGGGAGGACCTGACTATTGGTGTAGAGCAATGGTTGCCTATGTTAGTAATGACCAGGACAAGGATGTTGCTACCTCTAGTGGGGGTAAGAACGAGCTGGTCCAGGGCATTGGAATTAATGAACTCCAAGAAACATTGGGCAGGTGTATTGGTACATGAGTAGTTTACGCAGTTAATGGAGGGAAAGTTGAAGTTGCCTAGTAAGACATTGTTAGGTTGGACCGTAATATTTTCCAGAGTGCTAAAGAACATGCCGTGTGTGTCTTGGGACATGGCTGGGGACCTATAGCAGGCTACAACCTGAATTGCTGTCTTACCCAATGCTAGCTGCATCTGAAGTATCTCTGATGTGTTATGTTGGGCTACCAGTCTGGAGGTGTGCACATCCTTTATGAATATGGAAACACGGCCGTCTTTGGAGTTTTGGTCCAAGTCATAGGTTCATAGGTTTATACTAGGCTATCTGCCCTAAGGCATTTATAAGCCTAGCCCAAATTTTTGTGGCTTACGCCACCCCTTATATGAAAAAATACTGTGCCCATTAGTTTGTTGTGCCTCTGTCCAGCAGTGACACAGAGATGATTCCCGGGGTAAACCTACGATCTCCCATCCACAGGTCTAGATTTCTCTTGAACAGCGTCAGCGAGGTGCTCTGCCTCACATGGACCGGGATTTTATTCCACAGCATAGGGAGTCTCTGAGTGATAAATCTATCCCTCCAGCACGTCCTATTTATATCCATGCTAAGGTTTAAGTCGCTTGCTCTAGTGGTTTTGGTGGATTTGGATTTTTTGAGGTGGAGCATGTCCATTAATTCCGGGTTGGACATGGCCTTGTATGTCAGGCACATGTCACCTCTGAGCAGGCGGTATGCGACTGAATAGAGCTGGAGTTTCTTCAATCTGGCAGCATATGACAGATTTTGGAGTCCCTTTATCCTTTTGGTGAGGAACTTTTGGGGTCTCTCCAATTGCTGCAGATGTCGGGTGAGATACATCCCGAATGGGGTATTGTACTCGATCATTGGTCTGATAAGTGAAGAGTACAGGGGAACAATAACCTCACTAGATCTGGATGCGAATCCCTTCATGATCAGGTGGGCAATGTAGAAGGTCTTTCTAACCACTTTAGCAATGTGAGTGTCAAAAGAAAGGCCACTGTCAACCTGGGTCCCCAGGTCCCTGATAACCTCTTCTGTGCTTAGTGGATTGCCACCTATATGGTAGCTTGGGGTTACCTTGTTTTTCCCGTAGGGTATGACTATACATTTTTTGGCGTTTAACTTCAGGCCATGGCTCTGGCACCAGCTATCTGTTTCCGTGAGTCCCTTCTGAAGGATATCCGTGTCTGATGCACTTTCCACTATGGCCCAGTTTGCAGTCGTCTGCAAACTTTGTCAGCCAAAGTCCTCCTATGTTGGCCTGTACTTCTGAGAAGTAGATGCCAAACAATAGGGGGCCAAGGACCGAGCCCTGTGGGACACCACTTGTGACCAGCTTGGAGTCTGACACAGCGCCAGCAACTCTAACCCTGTGGGTTCTGTCCTTAAGCCAGTTTGCAACCCATCTTGTGACATATGGGTTTACATTTAAGCTGGTAAGTTTTTCTACAATACCCGAGTGGGGTATTGTGTCGAAAGCCTTTGCAAGGTCAAGGTAGGCTGTATGGACTGCCTTTCCCTCATCAATGGCCTTGGTGACTGTTTCGAAGAAGTCGACCAAGTTCAAAAGGCATGATCTTCCCTTGACAAAGCCAAACTGGGTCGGGTCCAATGTCTGCAAGTCCCCTATATCTTTGTTTATGAGCTCCATTATGATCCTCTCCATAGCTTTGCAGACTAGACTTGTTAAGCTTATGGGGCGGTAATTCCCAGGGTCCATAGAGGTGCCGCCTTTGTGGAGTGGGACAACAGTTGCCATACGCCACTCCTTGGGCACGTATCCTGTGGTAAGGCTGAGATTAAACAGCTGCCTTATGTGCGGGTTTAATTCCTCATTTAGCTCGTGTAGCACACAGCCGGGGACACCATCCGGTCCCATTGATGCTGTGTTTTTAGCTTTAGAGAGAGCAGCTTTCACCTGCGCATTTGAGATGTCCGGGAGGCTACACTCGGCTGGGATAGTTATCTCTCCTTTAGGGGAGAGGGGTGAAGTTTGCACTGAACCTGTCTGCCAGTATGTTGGCAATGTCTGTGGGTTCAGTGATTTTTGTATCATTTTGGACTAATTCTGAGCATATCTGGGAGTTTCCACCCAGGTTCCTAACATAGCTGAAAAGGTCTTATGATTGTCCTTTGAATCCATGGCAATTTTCTCTCAAAATTGGCCTTAGTTGATTTTATGAGTGCTCGTATTTTTTACTAATAATGAGCAGGGGTGACTTCCCTTTTATGGATTTTGTTCTATCATGTAATAGCTTTCTCCTCTTATTGTAAAGTTTGTTAATGGCTGGGGTCCACCAGACTGGACGTTTGCCCTTTGTGGAAAGAGTCTTGGTTTTATTTGGGATTGCCTGATCCATGCAGTCCTGGAGGTGTTCATAGAAGGCATTTGTAAGGGCTTCCGCAGCTTGGGTTGTGGTTTCCACTGGCTCAGGGGCCTTGAAGGATACCACACCAGTCTTGAGTAGTGTGAAGTTTGCTTTAGAGAAGTTCTTCACTATGGTCTTTTTTGTTTGGGGTGGGGAGGGATGTGGATTTCCAGTGAGATTAGTTTATGATCAGATCTCACCAATGAGGGATATACTTCTGGTGTGGAGCATTTTGTCCCCATGTTTGTGACAATGAGATCTAGTATATTTTCTCCTCTCATGGGAACAGTGACTAGCTGTTCCATGGCATTTGAATTTATGAACTCCAGGAACCGTTGGGCTAGAAAGTTAGGGCTTGAGTAATGTTCCCAGTCTATATTCGGGTAGTTGAAGTCACCCAATATGATGGTGTTTGGAGATACATTTATACCCTCCAGTGTCTTCAGGAAGGCTGTGTGGGGTTCCTGAGTTTGAGAGGGTGGCCTGTAGCATGCTACAATTTGTAGAGCAGTTTTGCCTATGGTTAGTTGCACCTGGATGGTTTCCGAAGCTTCATGGAAATCCATGTAATCTGCTTGATTCCATGACTGAGTGGCACATGTGCACTAACTTTCTAATGATGTCTCTGTGCTTACAGTAGTGATCAACAGTGTCAAGGTTGTGGTAGTGATGGCATGTCAGCCACTGATAGACCCACCTGCAATGCAGAGTAACAGTATTACACCATAACCATCAGTTCTGATAACAGGTACTAACACGAGCTGATCAGCTAAGATGACTGCTGCTGTTCTTAGCATAATAATGTGAATGAAGTCCCTGTCCACCAGGAAATCCTGGTGTTTTGAATAGAAGAGAGTAGTAGCTTGAAGTACTGGATTATATGTATCTAAATTATTCCTCTGTTTGATGTTGTCAACTGTATATGCAATAAGTGTCAACTGTATGACAGCACTAATTTTCATGTATTTTGCGGTCATTTATATACGATGACATGCTATTTAAACTATAGCACAATTGCATTACTTGTGCTTCTGAGCCCCCCATATAGCATCACCCATAAGCTTAACATTGTGCTGTCTGATAATTGTTTTAGAATATTCGCCTATATTTCCTATTCAGTTTTTCAACATGAAGAGTGATGTATCTTAAATTACATACTATTTCATTTACTGACTACTCTCCATATTTCTGTACTACTGTGCAGAAATATTTTCTTTTAAATGTTACCTAATTAGATAACAGAAGGATTTCTCTATTTGTTCAAAGTGAAATTAGATGAGCAATGAACCAAAATGTTGCTACAGAACTATTGTTTTCTTCAAAGAAATGGAGCTAAGGAAAAAGGACTAAGAAATGTTTGATTTTCAAAGATGAGCAAAGTAGTCTTTTCATTCAATCCATGGCAAAATTGTGTTAGACCAGACCACCCTGTGGCCAGAGTAAAGTACAAGCAGTTGCTGTAGACATTGATCATGCATGAGTTCCTATGTTAGCCATTCCAAGGCAATACAAACACACAATAAAGCTACATGGCTAATGTATTGTTGTAAATTAAGGCAATAGTCATGCAGAAAAATATCCTGTGGAAGGAAATGAGTCAACGATGCCAAGTATGGAGTGTAGAGGTGGTAGTAGGGCAAAGTACTGCAAATGGAGCTACTGACTAAAGCAGGGGTGCAGAAAGTAAGGATGACAACTTTCAAAATGAATATAAGAATTAAAATATTTTTTTCCTAAAATATGGAGGTGTACTTCTTATGTCCAAATTATCAATTTTCTCGTGTGTAAAATTCAAAAAATCAGTTGAAGTATCAAAAGCCTTCTTAAACTCATGCAATTGGTCAGGGGTAACCTTCCACACTATCAGGATATCGTTGAGGAATCTAAAATATGCTATTACATATTTAAACCATTCAAAAGTAAATATGCATGATTCTTCCCAAATATTCAAAACAGAATTGGCATAAATTGGGGAGCATGTGACACCCATGGCTACCCAGATATTTGGTGAAAAAAATCATCCTCAAAATAAATCATTCTTTAACAGCAGTTCAAGAAAACAATCATCTTAATGAGTATTTCTGAAAAAATTCCAGATGCAACTAGAGTGCCCAAAAAATTGTTAGTACCAATTTTGTGAGATATCACAGCAAATAACTTCATCACATCAACAGTGATAAGCCAGTAACCATCATCATAAGGGACATCATTAAATTTCTCTAGTAGTTGTCAGATGTCTCTCAAAATGTAACTTTTAGATTCTAATATCCTCTCGCACATCCTGTCTATAAAGTCCAATATCTTCCCCATTCAGTCTCCATATTTCAGGACTTGTTCTAGTAGGTTCCAACATTTCATATGGTTACTGCACTTTATAATTGTTACAAGAATGCATAAAGGCTATCCATGCTGTCTGGGAACAAGCACAGCAAAGATGCAATTCATAGAGGCCACTTAGGTTAATGCACAATGACCATGAATAATATGCAGATGAAGCCATAATGAGATGCAAATGACAAAATATGCAAAACTGCATATGCTTATACAGCCTGCTACTACATGTTTGTGAGTCATAGTCAAACTTTCACACATTTCCTCTCCATTCACAGATTTGTCATAAAAAGTGTATTTGTGCCTATTTTATCTATTTTGCAAACCATGATGATGCTGTCACTTACTACTAGCCTTGCTATTTCTCAGTGTGATCTGCTTACTTGGCCAAGCAAAAATTTCTTGCACCCAGTGGTATTTGCCAACCAAGAAGGCAGAGATATAGGCAGAGAATAACACATTATAATTTTAACACAGGAGACAGTTGATAAGTTTGTAGTGGATAAGGATATTATAAGGGTCTTAGTGAGTATGCATGACCTCCACAGGGACACTGGGGGGATGGCATTCTTATCTCTGTTATTAAAGTATGTATAGCCCTCATGCCATGTGGACATTATAAAGACAGACTGAGGACATATTGGGGATCTCACAGGTTTCTTCATCGAGAATACTTCAGCAGTTCCTGGATGTACTCTTAGTATGTGTGGATCAGTACCTCTATTTTATAGTATCACTTCAGGACCAAGTTTGGACTGTGAATGCCTTTTATCAGGTGGCACATTTCTCAGAGGTACTCGTTTATATAGGTTGACCCATGATGCATTAGGATCCTATCTGGTCCATGGAGGACGGAGTGGTACAGCAGTAAAAAAGGACCACCATGCCCTCAATTACCAGGTAGTGTGTGATGCATTGGGGTGCGTCACAATGTCTCTGCCCAGCATCCTGGCAGTGCTCATGATTCCCGTATCTGACACACTAGCTCATTCTTTAGCCTCTTCCTGCATGGTAGGATGCCCAATGGTCATCTTGTTGGGTAAGTGGAAAAATATTGTTTTTCTTTTACATTTAAGTAGTTATTCAGCCTTAAATGTATTGCATATTACTACATAACTTTTACTTTGTTTTGTCTCCCTTCTCTCTTTTTTCTTTTTTTTTTCCCTTTCAGGTGATGCTGGATATCCACTGAGCCATGGCTCATAACACCAGTGAAAAATCTAAGTGGTGATGCAAAAAAAACTTCAATACAGCTCTTTCCCAAACCTGTATTGCTATAGCAAGGGTCTTTAGCCTCTTGATGAGTCGTTTTTGTTGCCTAGGTGAGTCTGGGAGTGGCCTTCAGTATGACCCAGCTACTTCATGCAGGATGGTTACTGCATGATGCATTCTGCTCAACATGATCATGTGCTGATCTGGTGGTAAAGTGACCCATACTGTCACTATAGGTCCCACTTCCAGTTCTACTATGACTAATGATGATCAGCCTACAGCAGTAGTAAGGGACCCCATGACATGAGGTAAGTTCATGTATGGCATATGGCTGTGCAGGTAAAGAGGCAGAATCTAGTCCAGATTCACATTTTTAACTGCTTTGTAGGGAGGAGCTATACCTAAGTATGCATGTACTGACTGTCCTGAAGTGGTATAATTAATAAAACATGATACTTCAGTATTTAATATGAGTTCATAACTTGCAACTGAAATGAAAAAGTACCATATTCTTTTTTATATTATGCAATGTTTCCACATTGCTAACTATGCTGCCTTCAAAGGTACTTCCTATTGGAATATTTAATTCTGTCATACACAATAATTTGTGGCCACGGACACAAAAGTACCACCATTTGTGCAGCAGTGTGGGTGAAGAAGCAGCAGTGATTGTTTACATGAATAGTCATTTTAATCTTAAATTTCCCTGCATAGTTGTGTATTAATACATTTAAGTTGTAGCTAACATCTAGCTGTAACAATGCTACTGTTTAGAGCATTACTTGTGTTAATGACTGCAATCTTATGTTATAACATAAAGCTTTCTTACCAAAGTTCCATGAGATTTTAAGCAGTACCATTATAGGAATGAAATGCATACAGTTGAAATGCATCTTACGTTGCCCCTCTTTTTTTTTTTTTTTTTGCTTTATTTAATAGTATGCCCTTTGAGTTAAACATTGACAAGTGAATGTGAAAGTCAAGATGCAAGTAACAGAAATGTCACACTAGAATCACAATAATTCAAGGTCAGATGAATCATGCACATCTGCTAAGACTAGGCTAGGTGATGGGGGGCATGATTTTGAAGAGGGGATGTCATGAGATGGGAGGTTGGTCCAATGCCATGACCTACTTGATCCAGGTGATCCTACAGACACTCATCTCACATAGGTCCTGCTAGGTGCAGATGAACACTTACATGGCCTGCATGAAATCTGTTGTGCTTGTTCTTTCAACTAATTACAGTGCACTCTTGAGAAGCATTTGAAGTGTCATGTGGTTCCTTCCATTGACTGCATTAGTGTCCATTACAACTTGAGTCCAGGTTTTTTTCCCTCTCTACTTGTTTGTGCCCCCCTTTACCAAACAGAAGTTTGCCATTATGTCCTAATAGCTGCCACGAGGAAGGGGATTTTTTTCTCATGGATGGAGTTGGCCTTTTTCTTTCTTGATCTCTTGTTTTCCATCATTACTGCATGCAAAATATGGATACACTAGACAATCTCGATGTACTGAAATCTCAAATTTCAGTACGTCTAGACCGAATAGTGGAAAGTGCAGTTACTCAAAAATACACTATGCCGAATGTGAAAGTGTCGAATCTGCAAATGTCGAATCTGCCACTATCATGGTGTCACGTTCATTATGTGTGGTGTGGTTTGTGGATTTATCTGGGGTTTCAGGTAAGTGTTGTGTGTTTGAGGGTATTGGATAGGGATTTTAGTGTGTGTGAGTGTGTGCGGTGGTGTTTTTTGTGTGTTTGTGTGTTTAGTGCGACCTTGGAGTTAGAATATATAAGTAGGGGGGTGTGGGGGGTACAAGGGTGCTTGCCCCCCTGCTTATAGGTAGGTTAGGTGTGTTTCTGTGTGTTGTTATGTTTGCTTAGTTAGGTAGGTGTATGTGTGTGTGAATGATTGCGGTTGTGGTATTCATGATTGTGGGTTTTCGTGTATGCGGGTTTTTGACTATTCAGTCTCGAAATACTGAAATCCGACATTTCAGTACTTCGAGAGTGTATAGTGAATCCATAAAATATATGTCACAGTCATAAAAAAATGTTTAATGTAATCATCAGTCACAGTACAACAATGATAGCATGCTTGCCATAATCAGAAAAAATGTTAGGTGACACAAACCCCATAATTATGCACATTTGCAGAGTCTCAGTCCAGCCACAAAAAGGTATGCTGAAGTAATGCTTTCACAATCATGAATACATTCACAATAGTAAAGTGAGCATTTTGTTATCAGAGCCATCCTTCCCCTAGCCTCTACCCCATTCTTGTAATCCTCAATGACACTCAGAAATCTTCCAGTAAAGACACATGTATGTTGAGCGAACAAAACATCCTTGCCACTTCATTTTTCACAATTAAATTATTGCATTTCTATCCATTTAAAATCACTAAATGACATCAAAGTAAATGATTTTCACAGTGTTCACTAAACATTTCACCTTCTGCTGTAAGGATTTTCTAATTATAAATGACAGCTTTACAGAATACTCTAAAGCCATTGTAATATGCAATATCAGTAAAACAAACCCCGGGATTCATGAAGCTCGGCGCAAGGCCGGTGTAAGGCTTGCGCCGGTGGTGCAGTGAATAGTCGGCGTAGCAGCGCCATATGCATAGTAATGAGTGCGCACCGCAACCACAGACACGTGCGTAGGGCACGTGAGCGAGCCCAAGTAGGATGCGTCCGGAGGCGTGGCTAAGCCGGCAGGCGATGAGCAACCTAAAGTGCTGACTTCCACGGGCCGCCCGTAATAGTAACCACACCAGCCAGGGCCCGTGGAGAATGAAACGCACGCAGAGTATGCAACATAGTACCCATCCCAACAAAACGGAAAAGCAAACACAACCCACGAAGCCCTAAGTGTACCCGTCCAAGGAACAAAGGATACGCGTAATACCGTGTCCGTCCCGCAATGCACTGTCAGTGGGCATACCCAGTGAAGGTGTACCGCAGCATGTCAGCGCGCCGCACTGACATAGAAGTAGCGACATGGGCATGGTCACCAGGGTTACCAACTGTCCCACGTTGCTAGGGACAGTCCCTCTTTTGACAGTTGTGTCCCGCAAAAAAATCAAAAAATGGCAAATGTCCTGAGATTTTAGGACAAAAATATTTCCTCTATACACCTTAATAGTAGCATAAAACAATTATTTTGTATTTGAAACACATACATGTTATAAGAAACAGAATAAGCAACCCAAATGCTATATGAATAAGCGTTTATTTTGGCAAAAAAGTGAAGTTCTTTCATCTCTACTTGCTGTTGGGTATGTTTTGTCCTGCAAAATCCGATGTTTCTACAAAAGATGTCCCACTTTGGGCATTGGAAAAGGTGGCAACCCTAATGGTCACCAGCAGTAGTGAGAGTACACAGCCGGGTAGCCGTGTCGATATAACAACAAGAAGGAAACAAGATACCCTAAACACAGGCAAACATGTGCATAGCAACATGTACCACACCCAGCAACGTGCTCGTCGCATACACAGGACGGCGTATGTCTAAGCGTAATATCCAGAAGCAGAACTCATGCATGCAAATGTAATACACAATAGCCCCATCATAGCATGTATCCCACCCATGCGACCGTGCACCCAACCCAGCTAGCAGCCTTGCGCAGCTACACACCTACACACAATGGGCATACCTGAAATGTGGTAAGAAGTACTGTCTTAGGCAGTGCCACGTGGGCAAATATGTACCCCACATGTTAACAACCCACCTCAGGTACAGATATGCAAATGGCTGCATGTGAATGTGTCGGCAGAATGTGTACATCCCGCATGTGGTACGGACCCGTCCAAACCCCATAAGCGCACATACGGTGCACATAACTGTACACATCTGGACAAGGCGGGATGTTCAACCACCGTACCGATGATTAGCTATGCAGACATGTCAAACACATATAGCGGAACATCTGCCTACCAAACAGGACGCCTAACAGGGTGCCACAGGCACAGAAGGGAAGCTGGGACATCACATGTTGAGAGTAAGCGTAGCGGACGGCCAAACACCCAGCGCAAAGGGGAATAACAGGCATATGCCTGGATGGATGTTGTTAGAAAAATATATATATAAACACATATGAAGTGCCAGTTTAGAAGCAAATAGTATATAATGCATTTTATTCTATTTTACAATATGGCAGTAGAAATGATCTTGCATGCAATTGCCTGAAGCTTAGCTGCAGTGTGATTGAACTCTGACCCTGGCAGTAACCAGTTCAGCAGGCTTATGTCTTTCAGCATTAATTATCTGCTGGGTTAGAAAAATAAATGTATGTACATGTATATCTTTCTTCCTTCCACTGAGGAGGATGGCCTTGTGAGCTCTATCGAAGATAGAGTACAACTCCTTACCAGAGAGACAAAGGAACGTATTAAGAAATGAATTGACTATTGTATTCGAACAGGCCAGGAACCTTGAAAGAGCAACATTTACAGAAGGACACTGTAATTGACCAGGTGCCTTGCAAAGCTGTGTTATTCTCATGGGAAAACATTTTAAAAGCATTACCTCAGCACCTTCGTATGAATAGAATATTGCGGACTATAGTGATGGAAATGCCCTGTGACTGACCACGTCAGTAAGGTGGGAAAAAGCTGATTGTAAACACTATATAAACAAATTGCTTCCTGTATAGAGTCAGACAAAACTCTTATACTTGTACTGTATAGTTTTTTGCCTCCTAGTGTACACTAGTAAAACGTTGTGAACCTGAGCTTCCTGTGTTATTGACTGTCATTTAGAAAAGCCTACTGATGTTTACAGTCTGATTTTAACAACTTATTTGACATTGTGGTCCTTCTTAGCTGGAATTCCCTTGGTAAGCTACAGGTCAGAGTGCATGGGTGGTAATAAATCTGCGCAGGAGAAGTTGCCTAAATGGTTCTTCTTGAGTGAAAAGACCTCCGACTGAATTGTTGTGTGTAAAGAGGCTGTCCACTTTCTGATCTGTGGCTGAAAAGCGGAAAACTGGATCCCAAAAAGAAAACGTGCAGTCATAAACGGGAGGCTCAGGTAAGGAGAGTTTCCCTCTTTGTCTCTGTTGTAGATCAGGGACCAGGTTACATTGTGTTGTTGTTAAGATTTGTGATAGCAGGTCGAGAACGAATTGAGGTACTGTTACATTTGGTCATAGATCAGGGGAACACAGAGCAGAGTAAACAGTCATTCTAGACACTACAGTGGATACAGGGAAGGAGATACTACGTGGTACGAGAGAAGGGTTACGTAACAGTCTTTTTGAAGACATGGGAAATCAGTGCACTAAGAGATCGCGAGATCCGCCCTTGACGGATGATGCGAAGTATATGCAATTGCAGAGAGCAGATAATGTGAGATATTTTGCAAAATGGGTTAATAAATATGACTTTGATGGTATATTAGACAAAATATCATTAGTGAAACTTTTGAAACACTTAAAATGTGATGCAGATGGTCAGGCGAAAAAACAGCGACAGTTGGGTATTCCTCAAGCACATAGGTGGATTGAGGAAGTGAACCGAAGGGAACAGAAGACTAAAAATGCGAAAGCATCATACTTAGACAAAGAAGATAATAATACAGTAGTAGCGATGGCCCTTCCCCCTCCACCCCCTCCGATACCTCATCCAGGATATGAAGCGGGAGGGCAGGCTGGTCCCCCCCCACGTTATCCTGTGGCAACAGAGGTATTACAACAACCACTTGTAAGAGAAGCTATTGAAACTAGATCCCGAACACGTAAAACACCTAGGGACACTCAACTAAGAAGAGAGTCACTAGAAGAGAGTGAGGAAATCTGTCAATTAATTGAAGTACCGAACCCTCAGGCAGGACAGGAAGGCCAGGACCCAACTCTCTTAGTGTATAGACCGTGGACACCGGAAGATATCTGGAAAGCTACAGAGGGAATTCCCCATCCAGAAAGTAATCATGAAAAGTTTATACAACATTTACAAGGTATGCAAATGAGTTACCACTTAAATGGGGAAGAAGTAGAGAAGGTGATTAGACAAATTATAGGTCCAGACTGGCACACGGTTTGTGGCATCTGGAATGCTCGTGACGCGCAACTTAAACCACTCCCACATAGTGACGCAGAATTAGACACCACATTGAAGGGTCTTACGGACCGAATTACTGAAAAATGGAAACCTAGAGCAGATTGGACCTGTATTAATCAGTGCATACAACAAGATAATGAAACTGTAGATGGATACTATGGTAGATTATTAGAATGTTTCAATAACCATAGTGGTATGCCTATTCCTGCAAATCAGAAAAATGATAGTTCATATGAACAACAGTTGAAAAATGCATTTTTGAAAGGTTGCATTGCCCCTATCAGTAGCTTTATTACAAAGCATATGATAGATCACCGAACGAGTAGGCTGCAAGCCTTACTGGAGTATGCTAGGCATGCTGAAAGACATCTTAACAGTAAGAAGAAAAAGAAGACGCAGGTCTTCACAGCTGAAGATGGAGCAGAAGTCTTTGTAGTACAGTCAGGTAAAAAGGGTAAGAGAAACACTCAGGGCAATAAACGCTCTGACAGAGACTCGGAGGTGTTTGAGGAAAGAAAGAGAAAAGGTGAGTGCTTTAACTGCGGGAAGAGGGGACATTTAGCAAGGGATTGCAGGTTGAATAAAAAACCGTCTACGGAAGGGAAGGATAGGAGTGATGAGGATTGACTATATGACAGTCATAACGTTCATTAGTCATCAGGAGAGACTAATGGGCAGGGAGAAAATGTAAACGCAGTAGAAGGAATAAAGGAAGTGCAAACAGATGTAGAAAATGAGGAAAACGAAGTTTTAGAATCAGCCTTGTTGAGCTTGGAGCTCTATTTGGCGGACACAAAACCGTAAGTTACACTTCTGGTGTAGGGGAAGGAAGTGAGATTTCTGTGTGATTCAGGAGCATCACGAACTTTGATACACCCTTCAAAGTTACCGGAGCACTCAGAATCACCTGACTACATATTAGTGAAAGCAGCAAACGGGCAGCTATACAGGGAACCACTTTCCCATGATATAGCAATAACTGACCCTGTTTCAGGTATGACCCAGAGAAGTAAAATAGTACTTTCTGCAAAATGTCCAGTAAATTTACTGGGGAGAGACCTTATGCAGCTCTTTGGCATAGCAGTAGTTCCTACCAAGAAGGGTATGGAGGCACAAAGGCAAATGGATACTTTTGTGGTGCGATCGGAGGGTGAATCCTATTATTGGTACAGCCAGGACCTCATCACGACTGGTCCAGGGGCAGTAACTGAGGAACTGATGAAAGTAGCCATCAGTAAGGTACGCTTCCTTCACATTGATCAGCAGCATTTGTTACATTGTACTCTGTACTATTGTAGCACACCAGGGCCTGATAAGGAATATGAGCAAATATTGTGCAGAAATCCTGCCAATAGACTAGTGTTACGAACCTTGTACTGGGATACTGAGGGTAATAGTGTGCTGAGTTGTTCATTACCTCAGGAATTCATGAGATTATATAAGTCCAACAGGCCACCGCATGTCAGTGTAACCAAACATAAAAATGTCAGATGGGTGGACCTGGGTGAAAAAGTGACAAGATGGGAAAGGCAAATCGACTTAGAATTGTCAGAACAGGGAATACAGAAGCAAAACTTAAATTGGCTAATGCAAGCATGTCCAGCTGTACACTTACAGCAGAGTGAGGACAGCTGATTGGTGTTCCTGTTAAAAGAAGAAGAGAGAGCCTTGTGTGACATACCAAGCACTCTTTGGTCAGCAGGGAAATCAGATGTAGGGCTTATTCGGACAGCACGTCCAGTAACCATTACACCGAAGTCAGCATTTAGACCACAAAAGAAACAATACCCTTTGAGGAAGGATGCAGAGCAGGGAATCAAGCCTATCATAGCGGCACAACTCAAGAAAGGGATACTGGTAGAATCTTTAGATTCACCATGCAATACCCCTCTATCTCCTGTTAGAAAAGCAAACGGTGAATGGCGGATGGTGCAGGATTTCCAAGTTGTAAATCATGCAATAATACCTAGGGCACCGATGGTGCCAGACCCACACACTATATTGAATGATTTGAAGCCGCAACAGAAGTATTTTACCGTGGTAGATATAAGCAATGCTTTCTTTTCAATACCTATACATCCAGATAGTCAGTATTGGTTTGCTTTTACATTCAGGGTAACAGATACACCTATACTTGGTTACCGCAGGGATACTGTGAAAGTCCAACAATATTTGCACAGGAGATTGCTAGCAACCTGGCAGGGTTTACTCCACCCGAGGGCAGTCAAGTTCTACTTTATGTGGATGACATCCTGCTTGTGGCCCCTACCCAGCAGCAATGTAGGGAAGCTACAATAGCATTATCGAAATATTTAGCAGAACAGGGACATAAAGTAAACAAGCATAAATTGCAACTTTGGAGAATACAGGTCAAGTACCTGGGATATGTGGTATCCAAGGAGGGTAGAACATTAGATGAAGATAGGAAGGCAGCAATTTTACAAGCACCCAAGCCAACTACCAAGAAGGAAATGATGTCCTTCCTGGGGACGACTAACTTTTGTCGAAGCTGGACACCAAACTATGCTTTGGAATCGGCTGTATTGGCTGCTTTAATCTTTAATACACCTATGGCAGCACATGATATACTACATTGGACTCCAGTAGCAGAAACAGCTTTCTGCAGACTAAAACGATTGATAGCTTCATCATCAGTTTTAGGGCTCCCGAATTATCATAAGAGATGTTTTCAGACTGTAGATTGTAAGCAGGGATATATGACGTCAGTCTTGACGCAACAGCATGGAAGTAAGACACGCCCCATAGCTTACTACTCATCACAGTTGGACCCAGTGGCACGGTCATTGCCACATTGTGTACAGGCAGTTGTTGCAGCTGCTATGGCAGTACAGGCTTCGGCATCAATGGTATTATTCCACCCTCTCACTTTGAGAGTGCCTCATGCAGTTGCGATAATTTAGCTGCAAGAGAAAATAGCATTCCTGTCCCGTGCTAGACATCTGTCTTGTATGACCATACTCCTGAGTCAACCTCAAATGGTGATTGAACGTTGTACAACATTAAATCCATCAACGTTACTTCCGACTCCTGTGGATGGCACACCACACAGTTGCCTACAGGAAATGGAGCAAATAACTTTACCCAGACAGGATCTTACTGATATACCCTTAGATGATGCAGAGGTGACATTTTATGTGGACGGATCATGTAGAAAGGGTCCTACAGGAAAGAATCTAGTAGGTTATGCAGTAATTACTGATATTGAGATTGTAGAAGCCCAACCCCTGCAGCATAACTTGTCTGCTCAAGCAGCAGAATTGATAGCTTTAACACGTGCTTGCACTCTAGCGAAAACAGATGTGTGGACATATATACTGATAGTCAGTATGCTTTCTCTACAGTGCATGTTTTTAGCAGCAGTGGAAGAATAGGGAATGATAACATCCACTGGTAAACCGATTAATCATGCGCAATTAATCTTGAATTTATTAGATTCCATTCAGTTACCTACTAAAGTAGCTATTTGTAAATGTGCAGCTCATACAAAGCAACAGGATAAGATTCGAAAGGTAATGCGAGCTGATGCAGCTGCAAACAAGCAGCCTCACACTCAGAAACTTTCTTTTGAATGAGGAATTACAACCCTCAGAGATGTTAGATTTAGAAATGTTTAAAACAATGCAAACATTAACTACGAAAGCAGAAAAACAGAAGTGGGTAAGACGAGGAGCAATCCTTGAAGACGGACTGTACATCTCCAAAGAGAAAAGACAATATTACCGTCTAATTTAATTAGATATGCAGCTGTGTTGAGCCATGGGCAGAGCCATGTCTCAACAGGGGGGATGGTACAGTAAGTTAACAGAATATTCCCACCATACGGAATTACGAACTACACACAAACATTTTGTGCAGCGTGTCATATTTGCAGTAAACATCATGCACAGGAGCATTCCAACCGAAGCGAGGGGTTTCCCTACACCACCATATCCGTTCCATACTATTTGTATGGATTTTATAGAGCTGAATAAATGTGAAGGGAAGAAATACTGTTTAGTGATTATAGATATGTTTCAAAATGGGTAGAAGCTTTCCCAACCAGGAATCCGGATGCAGCAACAGCGGCAAAGGCCCTAGTAAAAGAAATAATTCCTAGATCTGGCATACCAGAAAGAATCTATAGTGATAATGGAACGCAGTTTGTGACCCAGACAATCCAGCAACCTGGGAGATTCTTTGGGATTTCCATGAAGAATCAATGCGCTTACCACCCACAGTCAGCAGGACTGGTGGAGAGGTACAATGGGATTTTGAAAATAAGTTGAGGAAGTTGATGAGTGAGGCTCAGAAGAATTGGATTTGCTGTCTACCTCTAGCATTGCTGAGCATGAGAACAGTTCCAAATGTAAAGGGTTTGACCCCCTTTGAAGTAGTATTTGGAAGGGCATATTATGTGCCACAGTGGAAAGCTCTCATGCCTGCAGAGCTGGAGGTCGATGGCTCATTAGCCAGTTATATGAAAGGATTGTTAACCAATAAGATTGTTTTGCAGTTAAACTCTTTTTCAGATAAAGAACAAACGAAGCCGGATGCAGTGCTGACTCCAGGATCCTGGGTGTGGTTGAAAGTTATCCAAAGAAATAACTGGACGAGTCCAACGTGGGAAGGTCCGTACCAGGTACTGTTGGCAACGCCCACTGCAGTAAAGGTTGCGGAGAGGTCGTCCTGGGTTCACCTGACCCATTGCAAACCGGTGAAGAATATTCAGTTTTAGAAACATTTTGTAGCCGATATACCACAGAGACAGAATGACCAGGGCCAGAGTGTATAAAAATACAAAGCAACCCCAAAGACATTGGTTTACTGTCCTACTGATCATACACCTATTAACCATGTTTGTGGTGACTTTCCTTTTGCTGGGATCTTTCCTGCATATAACTACACAGATATAAATGATGAAACGTGATGAACTGGCCACAGATTGGCATCCCAACTTTAACACATACCTAGCCATGAAGCGTGTGTATGTAGAGACTATGAACATTTCAAATTGCTGGGTTTATACTGCCATACCTACAGCATATGGAGGACATTTGATGTCTGCTGTCCCCTTGGGGATAAATGAGACCTGTGAAAATCTACTTTGTGATACAGGTTCTGTGAGATCACAGGACAAAGTGGCACTGTACTTACCTGTTACACAAAAAGAAATTGTTTGTTTCTATAAAAATGATACACTCCAAGTTGTTTGGAGTGATTGTAACATAACTGTGTCTTACAAATGTTATCTAAAAGCCAAAGATGAGAGTACTAGTTGTAGCACGATATAGGAGTCGTATGTAAGCTTAATGAGAACAACGTTGAAAGATGTGCAGAAAAGTCCTGAATTGTATAAACAGTTGTCTGTTATAGACAGGAAAATGTTTCATTCAGAGTTAACCCGCATCAGTACTAAAGTAGAAAATTGTTATTTTGTTTGTGGGAAAAAAGCATATCAATGGTTACCTGAGAATTGGTCCGGCAGTTGTTTTTTGGGTTATCTGGTTCCAGCCATAAGACATACTGCAGAATTGCCTCTGGGTAAAATACGAAATGTAAGAGATATAGCTCGAAGAACTGGGAACTCAGTCGAGAAACCTACTAATCCAGTGGGTAAAATTGAAGCTGGTTGGAAAGATCATTCATCCGTAAGAGATAAAGGAAAATTGACTCATATGGACTTGAGTGACAGTGTTATATCCTGGGCTGGAATAATCACAGCCTATGGAGCAGTCAAATCAATCTGGGAACTGAGGAAGTTGTTAAAACCTCTCGAAGTAATGAGCAATGCGACCTTTCCGCTCTCGAACTTGTGACTGATGAACTGAATGCAATGAGAACTGTTGTGCTACAAAATCGAATGGCTCTTGACTGCACCCTGGCGAGAGGTGAGTACGCGCTAATCAAAGAAGAATGCTGTGCGTAAATACCAGACAATAAGCATGAGATCAACGACCACCTAGAGGTAATACAGCAGGTATCAGCCATGGCGGAACCAGGCCCAAACCCACTGACGAACTTTTTCCAGAATCCATTTTGTGGATGGGGTTCAATCCTAATGAATATCTTGATTGCCATTTGTGTTGTTTTGCTCATATTGGGAGCATGTGTCTGTTGCGGGATACCCTGTATGAAAGGATTAGTTAGGGACTTTGTTGACGTATCTGTAACTGAGACTAGGTATCAAGACCTGGATTTGAATCTGTTAATACCAAATGAAATTCTTTCTGAAATGTAAAACAAATGACTTGCCTAGTTAAAAGTTCCAGAAAGGAAGAGGCTAGGGAATGAAATAATGTTGTTTATGTTTCTGGACAGAATAAAAAGCATTAAAAGGAGGGAGAATGTTAGTAAAATATATATCTAAACATATATGAAGTGCTAGTTTAGAAGCAAATAGTATATAATGCATTTTATTCTATTTTACAATATGGCAGTAGAAATGATCTTGCATGTAATTGCCTGAAGCTTAGCTGCAGTGTGATTGAACTCTGACCCTGGCAGTAACCAGTTCAGCAGGCTTATGTCATTCAGCATTAATTATCTGCTGGGTTAGAGAATAATAAATGTATGTACATGTATATCTTTCTTCCTTCCACTGAGGAGGATGGTCTTGTGAGCTCTATCGAAGATAGCGTACAGCTGCTCACCAGAGAGACAAAGGAACGTATTAAGAAATGAACTGACTATTGTATCCGAACAGGCTTGGAACCTTGAAAGAGCAACATTTACAGAAGGACATTGTAATTGACCAGGTGCCTTGCAAGACTGTGTTATTCTCATGGGAAAACTTTTAATAAGCATTACCTCAGCACCTTCGTATGAATAGAATATTGTGGACTATAGTGATGTAAATGCCCTGTGACTGACCACGTCATTAAGGTGGGCAAAAGCTGATTGTAAACACAGTATAAACAAAGCTGCTTCCTGTATAGAGTCAGACAAAACTCTATACTTGTACTGCATAGTTATTTGCCTCCTGGTGTACACTAGTAAAACGTTTTGAAACTGAGCTTCCTGTGTTATTGACTGTCATTTTGAAAAGCCTAATGAGTGTTACAGTCTGATTTTAACAACTTAATTGACAGATGTGTATGTCATAGCATGGGAATAGGCCAAGCCAACCACCACAATCGCCATGTGTACCACATACAAACAGCCAGTAACACGCAGTAGTAATGCATGAAGGCATACACGACTGTGGGAATAGCACAGGACATATGGCACGTGCCAAGTGTAGATGCATGACACAAAACCCCAGGATGGGGCCCCCTGCAAAGAGGAACATGTGCCAACCCCACCTCCCACAGATGTACCGGCAGTGAAAACACATGCCAAACACACACCAACACTACCGTCCATCCCACGACATAGCGGAGGCTGGTCAAAGACCACCATGACGCGCGCACAAACAGGGACACATGCAACCGTTGCCTTAACACCCCCCCATAGGCCAAAGAATAATAGAATGGACATATGCATGTAATGCTGTGAAGGATGTGTGGTAGTCCTCAGTATCACAGTGGTAGGGACACAGATACACTGTAATCAACCGTGACGTATGTGCACTGTAGACAGCATACCTGCAGGTAATACAGAGATCAATCACTTGCCACAGAAATATACACATGAGAAAGAGGATAGGGGATAGACAAGTGTAAATGGGACAAACTATGAACATAGGTTCATAGGTCCATAGGTACAGGGTAGGCTATCTACCCAAGGTCAGCCATAACCCTAGGCCATAGTTAGGATTCCTTTGCCAACCTTCCGGTCCGGAGATAAAATGCCTATTATATTGCTGTACCTCTGTCAAGCAGTGACAATGATGTAATCCCTGGGGTATATCTGCAATCCCCCATCCAACGGACAAGATCCCCCTCGAACAAGGCTAGCAAGGATCTCTGCCTCACATGTACTGTGATGTAGATCCACAGCATAGTGAGTGTCTGGGTGACGTATGTGTCACTCCAACACATCCTATTAATGACCGTGTCAAAGTTCACGTCACCTGCCCTTGTGGTTCCGAGGGATGTAGATCCAGTAGGTGAAGCATAGTCATCAAATATGGGTCGACATGGCCTCTTATGTCAGGCACAGGTCAACACCGAACAAGAGGTATGTGACTGAATGGAGAAGGAGTCCTAACAGTGGGGCAGCATAACACAAATCCCTGACACCCTGCATCTGTCTGACGATTAACCTATGGGGCCTTCCCAGCTGCTGTAGGTGTCGGGTCAAATACCCTCTGAATGGGGCAATGTACTCAATCATAGGTGTAACACGTAATGAGTACAAGGAGACAATGACCTACCCTGATCTAGATGTGAATCCCTGCACGAACAGGTGGGCAATGTAGAAGTTCTACCGAACCATGATAGCAACGTGTGTGTCGAACGAATGGTGACCGACAACCTGGGTCCCCAGATCCCTGGTAATTACCCCCGTGCTCAGTGGACTGCCACCCATATGCCGGACAGGGGTGACCTCGTTCTCCTCGACGGGTATGACTTTGCATTACCTGGCATTTAGCTGTAGGCCGTGTCCCTGACAGCAGATATACATATCTGGGAGGCCCCTTTGAAGGATATCTGTGTCAGATGTCCGTCCCACTATGGCACCCGCTTCGCAGTCATCTACAAACAATGCCAGCCATAACACCCCTGTGTGTGCCTGTACTGTGGAAATGTAGATGTAGAAAAAGAGTGGACCCAGGGCAGAGCCCCGTGGGACACCGCCTGCGACAGGCAGTAGGTCCGACATGCTGCCAGCAACTATGATCGAGTGGGTCATGTCACCTAGCCAGTTTGCAACCCATCCTGCGATGTAAGTGTTCACATCCAAGCCGATGGGTTTATCAATGATACCCGAGGGGGGTATTGTGTTGAAGGCCTTTGCCAGGTTGGGGTAGGCTGTATGGACTGCAAGACCCCCATCAATGGCCTCGGTGACTGTCCCTAAAACGTCAACCAGGATTTAAACGCATGAACTGCCCCTGACCAAGCCAAACCGGGTTGGATGCAAAGTATGCAGGTCCCCTATGTCGTCATCTACGAGCCACAGTATGATCCCTCCCCATGTCTTTGCAGATAGGTCTCCTCATGGTAATGGGACAGTAATAACCAGGGTCAGTGGAGGCAATGGCCCTGTGAAGTGGGACTACAGTCGCCGTGTGACACAACTTGGGTACGTTACCCGAGGTGAGGCTAGGAATAAACAGCTGTCCTAACTGTGGGTCTAATTCCTCAATGAGATCGCGGAGTACACAGTCGGGACACCAGCTGGTCCCATGGATGCTATGTTCACTACCCTGGAGAGAGCATGTCCCACCCGTGCATCACAGAACATTCGGGGACCACAAACCGCTGGTACAGACATCTCTCCATGTGGGGGGGAGGGGGTGGAGATGTCTTCACCGAACCTGTCAGCCCGTATGTTGGCAATGTGTGTATGTTCAGTAAACTCCACATCATTGTGAACCCAGTCAGAGCATATGTGTGAGTTACCTCCCAGGTGTCCAGCATAGCAAATGAAGGCTGTATGATTGTCTGCCAGGTCCATGGAGATATATCTGTGGAACCTGCCCCGGACCATGTCATGACAGCCTGTAGCTCTACACATATAATGAGCAAGGGTGTCATACCTCACAAGGTGTCTGCTCTGCCTTGTAGTAGCCACCTCCTCTCATTGTACAGCTTGTGTATGGCTGGGGTACACCACACTGGATGCTTGGCATTGGTACAATGAACCACAGTTGGGTAAGGGAATGCCTGATCCATGCAGTCCTGTAGGTACCGGTAGACGGCATATGTAAGTGATGCAGTGGCTGCAGTACTGTTGACCACTGGCTCAGGGTCCTTAAAGGAGACCACAGTAGTGTTCAGAATTGTGAATTCGGCCTTTGAGAAAGCCATGTGTATGGTAACCGGCAACACCCACAGCAACGTTTGTCAATAGCAGAAGCCATTGTCCAAATAACATAGATTAACGTCGGTATTACAATATGTATTATTATACATGTATTGACACGTGTCTGCTAATTACACTTGCAAATGGCCAGTAAGACCGGGCCAAAGTGCCCGTGATTTACCTGGTATGGAGGTGTCATTCCGACAATAAAGTGGCGATACTTTCCTACTGGGACCTCTGGGGATTATGTAAAGCGGTTGTTAACCTGCATTATTGGATGTACACCATTTGGTTCCGGTTTTGGAAAACATGGTTTCCGTAGCACTACACACTATGGGTAGTCAAGCAGACATCCACGATTGGTGAACACACAGCAGCAGTCAAAACCACTGGCCACATGGACACAGTCGGACAAGATCTACACTTCACATATGCACATTGGTGTCCATTGTAGGACCCAAAAATTTTCCCGTACGGAATGCGTGCCAGCCTTCATCGTCCAACCACGAGAACCGATAGTCGTGACCACAGCACAGCTAGACATATGCACCGCAAGCGTGTTCAATGTTGATGATAGCTGTCCATGAAATGCAGCACATATGCACAGAAATCCCCAGAGTTCCGAGTCCATAGAAGTGCGTCCACATCCCAGTCCCACACACATGAAGGATGTGTAATGGGTACTGTCGACTGTTGCAGCCAAGGGATCCTGGGTATGTAGAAACAGGGCTCGGTGTCGTTTGGCAGATAATCCATTGTCCCGCCCCATGGGAGGGATGTGGGCGTAGCACCTGCCTTACTCCCCACTAATAATGCAAAGCATCCACTGGAGAATGCTAAATGCAGGTGTGAAATGTGTACAGCCCTATACCAGTGTCCAGTAGGCAATTCTCATGGATGGACAAGCGTACAACCAAGATGGCACCCATAACTGCAAACCCAGTGGAATTACACAGCCGCAGTAAGGCATAACACAGGAAATACACATAGGGACTACAGTTGACATTCCCCATACAAAGTTGGACCGCCGTGCGAACACCGGTGTACACAGCACTCAATCTGCCAGCAACAAAATGGGGAGCACTAGCTACCATACTGCGGAACAGATGGGTGACCTGTGGAACACATACTAATGGCACACCAACAACGTCAACTAGGATATGTAAACTATGGCATTCCCACCTATAAAGAAAACATGCTTCAATGAATACATAGGGGATCAACATGTTCCGGTGGTGTTATGTTGAAAATACAGTGACGGATATGTCCTATTGGGACGTCTGAGGTTTATTTAAAGCAGTTGCTAACCTGCATCTTTGGATATACACCATTTGTTCACAGTTCTAAAACACCTGGTTTACGTAGCACCACGTAGAATGGGTAGTCAAACAGACATCCGCGATTGGGGAACATACAGCAGCAGTCAAAACCACTGGCCAGTTGGACACAGTCCAGCAACATCTAACTTTACATATGCACATTTGTGTCCATTGTAGGACCCAAAAATACCTTCTAACAGAACTCCATCCAGCCGTTTCTGACCACCAGATGATGCGATAGCCGTGACTACGGCACAGTTAGACACATGCACCACCAGCGTGTTTAAGGTTGATGACAGGTGTCCATGAAATGCAGGACATATGAACAGAAATCCCCAGATCGACGTGTCCATACATGTGAGTCCACATCCCAGTCCCGCACACATGAAGGATGTGTAATGGGTACTGTCGAGGGTTGCAGCCATGGGATCTTGGGTATGCAGAAATGGGGCTCGGTGTTGTTTGGCAGATAATCCGTTGTCCCACCCCGTGGGAGGGATGTGGGTGTAGCACATGACCTACTCCCCACTAATAATGCAAAGCATCCACCGGATAATGCTAAATGCAGGTGTGGAATGTGTACAGGCCATAGCAGTGTCCAGTAGGCAATCCCCATGGATGGACAGGCCTACGACCAGGATGGCACCCATACCTGCAAGCCCGGTGGAATTACACAGCTGCAGTAAGGCATAACACAGGAAATGCAGATGGCAACTACAGTAGACACTCCCCATAGAAATCCAGACCGTATGAATACCAGCGTACAGCACTCAATCTGCCAGCAACAACATGGGGATTACTCTGCCATACTGCGGAACAAATGGGTGACCAGTGGAACACATACCAATGGCACACCAACAACGTCAACTAGGAAGGTCATAGGATGTTTAAACACTGGCGTTCCCTTATAAAGAACATCCTTCAATGAATCAATAGGGTCTACATGTTCTGGCTGTGTTATATTGACAATACAGTGGCGTATATGTCCTACTGGGCCTTCTGAGGATTACTTAAAGCAGTTGCCAACCTGCAGCATTACATTAATACAATTTGGGTTAATCGTAGTAGAACATGGGTTTCGTAGCACAACATAATATGTGTAGTCAAACACACATCCGCGATTGGGGAACATACAGCAGCGGTCACAACCACTGGCCAGATGGACACAGTCCAACATGTTCTACATTTTACATATGCACATTTGTGTCCATTGTAGGACCCAAAAATTTAACCGTCGCAATGTCAACCGGCTGCGATCCGGAGACCCAGATGAAGTGACAGCCGTGACTACGGCACAGCTACATATATGCACCACCAGCGTGTTCAAGGTTGATGACAACTGTCCATGAAATGCAGGACATATGCACAGAAATCCCCAGATTGTCGAGTCCATAGATGTGCGTCCACATCCCATTCCCGCACACATGGAGGATTTGCAATGGGTACTGTCGAGGGTTGCAGCCATGGGATCGTGGGTATGCAGAAATGGGTGTCGGAGTTGATTGGCAGATGATCCGTTGTCCCGCCCCGTGTGAGGGATGTGGGTATGGCATATGCGTTACTCAGCACTAATAATGCAAATCATCCACCGGAGAATGCTAAATGCAGCTGTGACGTGTACAGCCCTATACCAGTGTCCATTAGGCAGTTCCCATGGATGGACAAACGTACGGCCAAGATGGCACCCATAACTGCAAACCTGGTGGAATCACACAGCTGTAGTAAGGCAAAACACAGGGAATACAGATAGGGACTACAGTAGAGACTCCACATACAAAGTCAGACCGCCGTGCGAATACCGGCGTACACAGCACTCAATCTGCCAGCAAGTGAATGGGGATCACTCGCTTCCGTACCGCGGAACAAATGGGTGACCTGCGGAACACATACTAATGGCACACCAACAACGTCAACTAGGAAGGTTATAGGATGGTTAAGCTATGGCATACCCACATATAAAGAACATCCTTCAATTAATTAATAGGATCTACATGTTTCATTTGTGTTAATTTGACAATACAGAGGCGGGAATGTCCCAATGGGATATCTGCGGATTAATTAAAGCAATTGTTAGCCTGCATCATTGGAATTACAACATTTGGGTTCAGTGGCGGAAAACCCGGTTTACGTAGCACTACATAATATGGGTACTCAAACAGACATCCGTGATTGCTGAACATACAGCAGCAGTCAAACCCACTGGCCAGATGGACACAGTCCAATAAGTTCTACACTTTAGATATGCACATTGGTGTCCATTGTAGGACCAAAAAATTTATCCGTATGCAATGTGAACAGGCAGCGATCTAGAGACCCAGAAGAACTGATAGCCGTGACTACGGCACAGCTAGATATGTGCACCACCAGCGTGTTCAAGGTTGATGACAAGTGTCCATGAAATGCAGGACATATGAATAGGACTCCCCAGGTTGCCGAGTCCATAGACGTGCGTCCACATCCCATTCCCGCACACATGAAGGATGTGCAATGGGTACCATCGAGGGTTGCAGACATGGGATCGTGGGTATGCAGAAATGGGGCTCGGTGTTGATTGGCAGATAATCCGTCGTACCGCCCCGTGGGAGGTATGTGGGTATAGCACATGCGTTACTCCCCACTAATAATGCAAATCATCCACTGGAGAATGCTAAATGCAGCTGTGAAATGTGTACAGCCCTATACCAGTGTCCAGTAGGCATTTCCCATGGACAGACAAACGTACGACCAAGATGGTCACCCATAACTGCAAACCCGGTGTAATTCCACAGCTGCAGTAAGGCATAACACAGAAAATACAGATAGGGACCACAGTACACACCCCCCATACAAAGCCAGACCGGCGTGCGAATACCGGGCGACAGCACTCAATCTGCCAGCAAGAAAATGGGGTTCACTCGCTTACATACTGCGGAACAAATGGGCGATCTGAGGAACACATAGTAATGGCACACCACCAACGTCAACTAGGAAGGTTATAGGATGGTCAAGCTATGGCGTACCCACATATAAAGAACATCCTTCAATGAATTAATAGGATCCACATGTCATGGTGGTGTTATTTTGACAATACAGTGGTGGATATTTCGTATTGTGACTTCAGAGGATTATGTAAAGCAGTTGCTAACCTGCATCTTTGGATGTACACCATTCGGTGTCAGGTTTGACAGACCTGGATGTCGTAGCACTACATAATATGTGTAGTCAAACACACACCCGCGATTGGGGAACATACAGCAGCAGTCAAACCCACTGGCCAGATGGACACAGTCCAACAGGTTCTACACTTTACATATGCACATTGGTGTCCATTGTAGGACCCAAAAATTTAGCCCTAAGCAAGATAAACGTGATGAAGGAAGCGACGCTGAAGGCGTAACAGCCATGACTACGGCACTGTTAGACATATGCACCACCAGCATGTTTAAGGTTGATGACAGGTGTCCATGAAACGCAGAACATATGAGCAGAAATACCCATATGGCCGTGTCCATAGATGTGCGTCCACATCTCAGTCCCGCACACATGAAGAATGTATAATGGGTACCGTCGAGGACTGCAGCCATGGGATCGTTGGTATGCAGAAATGGGGCTCGGTGTTGTTTGGCAGATAATCCATTGTCCCGCCCCGTGGGAGGGATGTGGGTATAGAACATGCCTTACCCCCCACCAATAATGACAATCATCCACTGGAGAATGCTACATGCGGCTGTGAAATGGGTACAGCCCTACACCAGTGTCCAGTAGGCATTTCCCAAGGATGGACAAACGTACGGCCAAGATGGCACCCATAACTGCAAACCTGGTGGAATCACACAGCTGTAGTAAGGCAAAACACAGGGAATACAGATAGGGACTACAGTAGAGACTCCACATACAAAGTCAGACCGCCGTGCGAATACCGGCGTACACAGCACTCAATCTGCCAGAAAGAGAATGGTGATCACTTGCTTCCATACCGCGGAACAAATGGGTGACCTGCGGAACACATACTAATGGCACACCAACAACGTCAACTAGAAAGGTTATAGGATGGTTAAGCTATGGCGTACACACATATAAAGAACATCCTTCAATGAATTAATAGGATCTACATGTTTTGTTCATGTTAATTTGACAATACAGAGGCGGGAATGTCCCAATGGGATATCTGCGGATTAGTTAAAGCAATTGTTAGCCTGCATCATTGGAATGACACCATTTGGGTTCAGTGGCGGAAATCCCGGTTTACGTAGCACTACATAATATGGGTACTCAAACAGACATCCGTGATTGCTGAACATACAGCAGCAGTCAAACCCACTGGCCAGATGGACACAGTCCAATAAGTTCTACACTTTACATATGCACATTGGTGTCCATTGTAGGACCCAAAAATTTATCCGTACGCAATGTCAACCTGCTGCGATCGGGAGACCCAGATGAAGTGACAGCCGTGACTATGGCACAGCTACATATATGCACCACCAGCGTGTTCAAGGTTGATGACAACTGTCCATGAAATGCAGGTGATATGCACAGAAATCCCCAAATTGTCCAGTCCATAGAAGTGCGTCCACATCCCATTCCTGCACACATGGAGGATGTGCAACGGGTACTGTCGAGGGTTGCAGCCATGGGATCGTGGGTATGCAGAAATGGGTCTTGGTGTTGATTGGCAGATGATCCGTTGTCCCGCCCCGTATGAGGGATGTGGGTATGGCATATGCGTTACTCCGCACTAATAATGCAAATCATCCACCGGAGAATGCTAAATGCAGCTGTGAAATGTGTACAGCCCTATACCAGTGTTCATTAGGCAGTTCCCATGGATGGACAAACGTACGGCCAAGATGGCACCCATAACTGCAAACCTGGTGGAAACACACAGCTGTAGTAAGGCAAAACACAGGGAATACAGATAGGGACTACAGTAGAGACTCCACATACAAAGTCAGACCGCCGTGCAAATACCGGCATACACAGCACTCAATCTGCCAGAAAGAGAATGGGGATCACTCGCTTCCATACCGCGGAACAAATGGGCGACCTGCGGAACACATACTAATGGCACACCAACAACGTCAACTAGGAAAGTCATAGGACCCTTAAACTTTGGCGTTCATGCTTATAAAGAACATCCTTCAATTAATTAATAGGATCTACATGTTTTGGTTGTGTCAGTTTGACAATACAGTGGTGGACATATCCTAATGGGATATTTGAGGATTACTTAAAGCATCTCCTAGCCTGCATCATTGGATTTACACCATCCGGTTTCAGTTCAGAATATCCTGGTTAACGTAGCACTACATAATATGGGTAGCAAGCAGACATCCGCGATTGGGGAACATACAGCAGCAGTCAAACCCACTAGCCAGATGGACACAGTCCAACAAGGTCTACACTGTACATATGCACAATGGTGTTCATAGTAGGACCCCAGAGATTCATCCGTACGCAATGTCAACCAGCTACGATTGAGAGACCCAGAAGAACTGACAGCTGTGACTATTTTACAGCCAGACATATGCACCCCCAGCGTGTTCAGGGTTGACGACAACTGTCCACAGAATGCAGGACATATGTACAGATATTCCCAGATTGTAGAGTCCATAGAGGTGCATCCACATCCCATTCCCGCACACATGCCGGATGTGTAATGGGTACCGTCGAGGGTTGCAGCCATGGGATCCTGGGTATGCAGAAACGGGGCTCGGTGTTGTTTGGCGGATAATACGTTGTCCCGCACCGTGGGAGGGATGTGGGAGTAGCACGTGCCTTACTCCCCACTGATAGTGCAAAGCATCCACCGGCTAATGCTAAATGCAGGTGTGAAATGTGTACTGCTCCATACCAGTGTCCAGTAGACAACTGCTAGGGATGGATAAGCGTAGGACCATGATGGCACCCATAACCGTGAAACTGGTGTAACCACACAGCTGCAGTGAGGCATAACACAGGAAATACAGATAGGGACAACAGTAGACACTCCCCATACAAAGCCAGACCGCTGTGCGAATACCGGCGTACACAGCACTCAATCTGCCAGCACCGAAATGGGGATCACACGCTTCCATACCGCGGAACAAATGGGTGACCTGTGGAACACATACCAATGGCACAATATCAACGTCAGCTAGGAAAGTCATACGATGGTCAAACTATGGCGTTCCCACCAATGAAGAACATCCTTCAGTGAATTAATAGGATTAATGTCAATTGACCATGGAATACACCTAATCAACATCAAAGACCCGCTGGCACCTTATGGCACACAAACCAAGTCACACATAGGTAGATGAAACAGTCAAAGTAGACATTTTGTCCACGACAGGTCACATATGGTATCCAAAGGTTACTTCATAGACATGTAAGCGCTATCACCCGTAGGCTCCGTGAGACTTACACATAACATAGAAGCATCCAGGCTTTAAATATCCCCCTTACACTTCCATTTGTTACTTTCTATGCAAACAATGAACATGTAACCACAGCATAGAAAGCACAGACGCAATGTTAACCACACACACATATGTTAACATCTCAGAAAGCATCCTATTAACACATGTATTATATGATATTGTACTATGCCGAATACTCATCAATCAAAGATTTAACAATGTATATGGAAGATATGCATAGCATATCACTGTAATACAGCGGTACAGAACTGAAAGAGTGGACAAATGTGTGTTAACTCTACATCTGTACCTAAACTACATTCCCGTTATGGGGGTTTGCTCCAGCTGCTTCTTAAAAGAGGCCTCATCAGTGTTCCATCGGTCAGCCCTGGTGTGTGGCCAACCCTCCACCTACTAATCCATCTAAATCCGCATTCTATAGCATAGCTGATGAGGTCCCCCCTCTGGTATTATAACCTAGACATCGTAAAACACCGAATGTAGATGTATGCCTTGTGATGTGCCCATATCTGGCCGTAGGCATACGCCAATCCTGTGGCTGCCCAGGGCGCCGCACTAGTAGGGCCACCTGTCTAGTAGGTGTGTCATGTAGGTATACCAAGATGGGGGCACCATGTGCTGTGGTGGTGGGCGCCATGGAGCCCTACAGCCTAGGGCAGCAGTCGATCTAAGGCCGTGCCGTAGGAGGGGTAGTATGGTCTGCAGGTATGTGCAGACGTGCACATGAAACAGCGGTCCACAAGGATTACCCATAGTGGCGACACCTGCACAGATGGCTATAGTGGGACACACACACGGCCATGCATACAGCACAGGTAGACATACACACACCATAAATAGGCAAGTACACACAGGGTGTATGGTGTGTACGGGTACAGTGTCAGGACAGCAAGGATAGCTGTCTGCCACGATATCCAGCAGATGTCTTTAGGGTGTTCTGGAATACGGACGGTGCATGGACAATGAGTGGATATGCAATGTACCACAGTTATATGTGTCAGCCATGCAAATATGCGATACATGGGAAAGACAGCTGTCCATGCAGCAGTACGGGCACAACATAGGTACATAGATATACAATGACAGAGATACAGACGGACACATGTGGCAGGCCCGTGAGTGTAATGTACACAGCACCACCCCACCACACCATAGCAGGGTGCACGTGGAGAACACGCTATGGCGGTCGCCGACCACAACAGGCACACAAGCAGTACACGAGCTGCGTCCCACCATCCACAAACACAGGGATGGCGGCAGGATATGAGTGTTCTGTGTAAACCTCAAGGCCATACCCTATGAACCCATGCAGCTGGGAGCATGGACACACACACACATGTGGCAGGCATGGTGATTGACCACACCCCCATATACCCAACCGCACAAACGTATGACACAGGTATGGAATGCGCTACGTGGACCACCGAACACACCACCATCAGAGGCACATGTACAGGTGGGTGACAACATCCAGAAAGAGATGGCCGCTGATAGCCAAGGTATGTGTTGCGAAGCGTCTAAAAGCTTGTTCATCTGCAGAGGCAGCTGGAAACACACAAACACACACACACACACACACACACACACACAGGGAAGGGCCAATAGTCGAACCTACGCCTATCTACATGAACTCACTACAGCATGAAGCATTTACAGAATGCGCTACCGAGATTACTGAGCACAGCGCTGTCAGAGGCATACTTCTAGGCGGGTGACATCACCCATATGATAATAGCTGGCAATAGCCAAGGTATGTGTTGCGAAGCGTCTAAAAGCATGTTCATCTGCAGAGGCAGCTGGAAACACACACACACACACACACACACACACACACACACACACACACAGGGAAGGGCTGAGAGTCAAACCTACGCCTATCTACATGAACTCACTACAGCATGAAGCATTTACAGAACGCGCTACCGAGATTACTGAGCACAGCGCTGTCAGAGGCATACTTCTAGGCGGGTGACATCACCCGTATGATAATAGCTGGCAATAGCCAAGGTATGTGTTGCAAAGTGTCTAAAAGCATGTTCATCTGCAGAGGCAGCTGGAAACACACACACACACACTCACACACACACACACAGAAGGGCCGAGAGTCGAACCTATGCCTACCTACATGAACTCACTACAGCATGAAGCATTTACAGAACGTGCTACCGAGTTTACTGAGCACAACGCTTCAGAGGCATACTTCTAGGCGGGTGACATCACCCGTAAGAGAATAGCTGGCAATAGCCAAGGTATGTGTTGCGAAGCGTCTAAAAGCATGTTCATCTGCAGAGGCAGCTGGAAACACACACACACACACACACACACACACACAGGGAAGGGCCGAGGGTCGAACCTACGCCTATCTACATGAACTCACTACAGCATGAAGCATTTACAGAACGCGCTACCGAGATTACTGAGCACAGCGCTGTCAGAGGCATACTTCTAGGCGGGTGACATCACCTGTATGATAATAGCTGGCAATAGCCAAGGTATGTGTCGCAAAGCGTCTAAAAGCATGTTCATCTGCAAAGGCAGCTGGAAACACACACACACACACACACACACACACACACACACAGACACACACACACACACACACACACACACACACACACATACAGGGAAGGGCCGAGAGTCGAACCTACGCCTATCTACATGAACTCACTACAGCATGAAGCATTTACAGAACGCGCTACCGAGTTTACTGAGCACAACGCTGTCAGAGGCATACTTCAATAGGAAGCAGATAAACTTCGAGAGACCAAACTAGGTAAAATCAGGAGGGATCACTCCGATTTTACTGATGGAAATATTTTGTTTGGCCGAGATTTAGAGAACGTACCACCGAGCCGGTGAAACGTCTCCCAATGATGACGACAACACGTACAGAGGCTACACGCACTGAGTCGACATGCATTGCTGAAGCAACAGGGAGATCCATAACATCGAATGCGCATTTAGTAGTGCAAACGCCGAGACTGACTGGTTTACCTGCACAGGATAAGCCTGAGGGGTTATACACGAATAAAGATAAAGAGGCATGTAGTAGTTCGCTAGTTTTTGTGAATACAACCGCAGACAGGTTGAATACACAAGATTCCTTGTATGCAGAGGTGGCATCTGATGTTGTGACTAAAAGCACTAGCGAGATATATGCCTCGAACTCGACAGGAGATGCATTGGTTACAGGGGATCTTTTGAGCCCTGTGATGGCTGTAACAGTCGGAATGGCGAGTGAACAACAAAGTGAACCAGGGGCCCGTCCGAAAATGAATCAAGGGGCTTTACATTTTTTGGGGAATCTACCGGCACCAGTGAGAAAGAAGGGTGCCTGGAAGAGGTCCTCAAGCGAGGACAGGAATGCAGAGAAACACCAGAGGACATTACAGTGACTGACAGTATGTTTAATGGCATTGTTTATAATTTATCTAAGGTTATGCTGAGCACTGATGAACTAGATGTTTTAAACAAAGGCTTAACCTTTGTTCCAAGCAAAATGTGTGTGTATAGTGATGTAATATTTGATTTAATGCTATTTTGCAGGAGTGTTGTGCTTAAACTGATTTATGATAACCAAGTTAGTGATATTATAGGCCCGAGGAAACCTAGTAGTTTTGTTCCCAACTTAACACCCACACTCAATTTGTTTATGAATGGATGTGAAAATGATCTGTTCAAATATTTTGAGGGTAGAAATGTTAATAGATACTATAATCTTACCCCGAGACAAAAAATTGCATTGCATGGTTTAATGGATAATAAGGAAATAACCATCAAGATGGTAGATAAGGGGGGGCTATTGTAGTATTAGATACTGAATGGTATGAGAAGAAACTGAGGGACACATTGACCACAGATGGTGCTTATGAACAGATTAATCCATTACAGGTTAGAATGATCATAGATAATGTGTATAGCAAGTTAACAGCTTTGCTAGACAGGGGACTGATAAATCAGGAAGTTTTCGAGTTTTTAAGGATAGAGAAACCAGTCACACCTATATTTAAAGCCATGCCCAAGATCCATAAATCCCTGAGAGACCCACCACTCAGACCCATAGTTTCAGGGAGAGGGTGGGTGACAAAAAACATTTCCATTTGGTTAGAATTTATTTTAAAACCATATTTAGAGAAGATAGATAACATATTAAGAGATACAGGGCACTTTTTGGGGCAATTAGCCCAGGTCACCAAACTGAAAGGAAAGAGACTGTTGATGGCCACTTTGGATGTTAACAGTCTATTTACAGTCATTGAACATCAATATGGGATAACAGCAGTGGGAGATGTCATTAGCAGCTTGGGAGCAACAGATCACATGCGACTAGTAGTCGAGAACTTACTGTCCTTGGTTTTGAATAACAATGTCTTTATGGGACCAGGGTCTGTTTATAGACAAGCACAGGGGGTAGCCATGGGCACCCCTGTGCCAACACTTATGCTAATTTGGTATTGTCCAAATGGGAAACCAAGGAAATTTTGAAAAATCAGGAATGGGATAAACATATAGTTTTATATGTTAGATTTGTGGACAATGTTTTTATTTTGTGGGATGGGGACACATCCACTTTTGAAAGGTTTTTAGCTTTCATTCATACTACTACCACTTTCCTGAGTTTTAGTGCTAAAACTTCTTTTACCCAGATAGAATTTTTAGATGTCTGTGTGGAACAGACAGATCAGTGTTTCACATCGAAACTTTATAGGAAACAATGTTGGCAGAACACATTATTATCTTTTGACAGCATGCATCCGAGGCACATCTTTCCCAACATTGTTAAGAATCAAGTGGGTAGGATATCTACGGTGTGCTCGGAGGATGCATGCTGTGATGAAGAATTATCTAGGTTAGGACGACACCTCACAGACAGGGGGTATGGGAGAGATATGGTTAGTAATGTTATGAGTAGCAACAAACAATATAGAAAAACAAAGTGCAGGCCATGGATGGATGGTTCAGTTAGAGATAGACAGGTCAACATTGATTCGAATAGGTATAGGAAGGACAAACCTAAACTTCTTTTTACCTATGGTAGCGACATCAAAGATATTTGCCGAATAGTGCAGAATAACTGGAATATATTAACTAGTGACATTGGCCTGAAAGATATAGTAGGTGAACGCCCTATGTTTAATTACAGAAGGAATCATAACCTTAAAGATCTGTTATGTAAAGAGATACATCTGGACAAAGGGCATACACCTAATATGAGAGTGGGTACCCATCCCTGTGGCAATTGTAAGGCATGCACATACATTAAGAGTGATATTGATTTTAAACATCCAGATATGACTAAAACTTTTTATTTTAAGGGGAGGGCAACTTGCAGGACGCAACATTTGGTCTATATGGCCATTTGTGAACAGTGTGAATGTTTTTACGTGGGTATGACCAACAATATGCTCAAGATTAGGATTTTGCAACATCTTAGTAACATCAGAACATGTGATGTGAGCAATGCACTTTATAGACACATAAGTGATTATCCTACACACACTTTTAAATTTAGGTGCATTGTTAACATCAGGGCCAGTGATAGGGGGGGTGACATTAAACATAGAACAGCTCTAGCTGAATCTAAATGGATAGTAGATTTAAGAGCACATAGACCCCCGGGCCTTAATGATGTATTACCTATTAAACCTGTGCTAAAAAATAGGTGGGTTTTTGTAAGCAAATGATTGGATGGCTTGTTTTTTAAATATGGCTGCTCTTTAGTTTTATAATTTGTCTGATGAAGGGTTATCCCGAAAGCGCTTACTTTTATTTAATAAAAGTGATTTTATTGGAATTGTTTCAGCAGTGTCCTGTTACTTCTTTCTTCTTGGATTTATCTGATTTGGTACGTCAGGACTTCAGCATAACGTGTTATCTTTGTTTGTTTTTGGACACACACACACACACACACACACACACACACACACACACACACACACACACACACACACACACACACACAGGAAAGGGCCGAGAGTTGAACCTACGCCTATCTACATGAACTCACTACAGCATGAAGCATTTACAGAACGCGCTACCGAGATTACTGAGCACAGCGCTGTCAGAGGCATACTTCTAGGCGGGTGACATCACCCGTATGATAATAGCTGGCAATAGCCAAGGTATGTGTTGCGAAGCGTCTAAAAGCATGTTCATCTGCAGAGGCAGCTGGAAACACACACACACACACACACACACACACACACACACACACACACACACACACACACACACACACACACACACAGAAGGGCCGAGAGTCGAACCTACGCCTACCTACATGAACTCACTACAGCATGAAGCATTTACAGAACGCGCTACTGAGTTTACTGAGCACAACGCTGTCAGAGGCATACTTCTAGGTGGGTGACATCACCCGTAAGAGAATAGCTGGCAATAGCCAAGGTATGTGTTGCGAAGCGTCTAAAAGCATGTTCATCTGCAGAGGCAGCTAGAAACACACACACACACACACACACACACACACACACACACACACACACACACACACACACACACACACAGGGAAGGGCCAAGAGTCGAACCTACGCCTACCTACATGAACTCACTACAGCATGAAGCATTTACAGAATGCGCTACCGGGATTACTGAGCACAGCACTGTCAGGAGGCATACCCCTAGGTGGGTGGTATCATCTGCAGAGGCAATGCGTCCGATAGGGAATGAAGACAGAGTGCACAGTCACACAGCATGTTACCATCCCAAGGTGGCCGTACAGTAACACGGTAGTGCTGCAGTCGGGAATACCAAATAACTACTGAGCAGTACATCACGACATGAATACGGGATGCACCACATGACAGTATACCCTATGAGAGGGCATCCGGCGTGCAGGATGTAGGCAGCCAATGTGGCATGACAGCCACATATGAGTCACCTGGATGGTCACCATGGCTATGCAGGATGTCATTGGCCATGGCTACACGCCTAGTAGCAGACATCGGTGCCGACTGTCGTGTGTACCCCCGGCGGGTGTACTGGCCATGCCTCTCACACCTAGCGGTTGCAAAGGTGAGACAGACATGCTCACGGGTATCAACGCAGTCGGGCTGTGCACTGTACTGTGTGTCTATCTACACAGCTGCTTACTGGGCATGCTCAGACACTTAGACTCGGCACAGAGCAGACATGCATACACATGGTGCGACGGCATGGGTGGCAGACTGTGGACCGTCGTGTGTCCAGCCACACAACAGCAACCCGGCCATGCCACAGATGTGGCAGTTGCGAAGGGGAAACAGGCATGCACCCGGGGTATCAATGCAGTCGGGCGTGGTTTGCACTGTACTGTGTGTCCATCTACACAGCTGCTTACTGGGCATGCTCAGACACTTAGACTCGGCACAGAGCAGACATGCATACACATGGTGCGACGGCATGGGTGGCAGACTGTGGACCGTCGTGTGTGTCCAGCCACACAACAGCAACCCGGCCATGCCACAGACGTGGCAGTTGCGAAGGGGAAACAGGCATGCACCCAGGGTATCAATGCAGTCGGGTGTGGTTTGCACTGTACTGTGTGTCCATCTACACAGCTGCTTACTGGGCATGCTCAGACACTTAGACTCGGCACAGAGCAGACATGCATACACATGGTGCGACGGCATGGGTGACAGACTGTGGACCATCGTGTGTGTCCAGCCACACAACAGCAACCCGGCCATGCCACAGATGTGGCAGTTGCGAAGGGGAAACAGGCATGCACCCGGGGTATCAATGCAGTCGGGCGCGGTGTGCACTGTACTGTGTGTCCATCTACACAGCTGCTACTGGGCATGCTCAGACACTTAGACTCGGCACAGAGCAGGCATGCATACACATGGTACAACGGCATGGGTGGCAGACTGTGGACTGTCGTGTGTGTCCAGCCACACAACAGCGACCCGGCCATGCTCACACACGTGGTATGTGCTACGCGCTGTCCGGCATGCAGACGGAGTGCACACACCGCAAGTCACGGACAGGCAAACCCGTACACATGCGCAGGGTGGACACACATGCAGTCACACGTACACACACAGATGACAGCACAGGCGCCATGGGTGCAGGCTGAACATGTACACACCGAAGTGAACACTGTAGCTGCCATGCCAGCACCTTGTTATCGGTGCAGCAGTATGCCTCACGGTCCCAAAACTGCATGTGACATATGTCCAGAGGACTATGTGGCAGTGTACATCCGTCGTGCAGAGTACACATGTACTATCAATGATCCCACAGGTGTGATGTAGTCCACCCGTACCGGTATACACGGACAGGCATGATCCACACATGCCACGGGCCTGACACAGGTATGACACATGACCGCAGCTGTACCACAGTGAAACACTGTCCGGATATGTCACATATGTGGTTTCCAGGCTGTGTGCATGGACTGCACGCAGGACACATACGAGGCCTGTGATGGACCACATGCATGACACAGGCGTATGTGGTAATGCACACACGGAGGGAGGGCGGACACATTTGTGGTATGCACCCCCTACAGGGTGTGGCGGTGTTCACAGGGACACACACCCTTGTACAGTTTGCCTGTGACAGCTGTGATACCAAACCACAGTCCATGTTCCATGCATGTTGACACACATGTCACAACGTAGCAATGCATACACACATGGCAACAGGGGATACATGTGACACGTGTACTGTGCATGGTGCAGCCATGCAGGGGCGGTGTCTGGTGTCCGTAAGACAGTTGCAATCCCCTCCCACATGCATACCCATCATGGGGGCCGTCATTTGGTGGCATAGTAACAGCACGCATGGCAGTCTGTGTGTACACCAATTGTTTAAACACCTGTCCACATGCATGTGTGCAGGTGCTGGTCACAGGTGTGTCACACACCATCCTACCCTGACATGTGCATACAGTCCGCTATGTCGCCTTTACATGACAGCGCTGCCATGATGCATACCCATCGGCCATGCGGGTTCGACCATATGTCACATTGCCACTCTAACCCCTACCACCACCCAAGTGCAGATATTGGCACAGCTGCCGGATACAGTGGTAGTACGCAGGATGCACCACATACCGCTGCACGCCTGCACAAACACATGTAGCGGGTGTGGCATTCCTAGCACCAACATGTGTGCAGGAATGTGTGCCCATGTATGCCACAGATTGGGCAAACTATGTGCCACGTGCCACACATCACTGTACACCATGGTAGAGCTCTGTACCTACCTCAGTGTGGGTGCACCGATGTGGATGGTGTGGTACATGCAACACGCCATCCCTCCGTGTAGACATGTGTGGCCACCACCATGTCAGTGTGTCGACATGTGTGTATGTCTGCTGCTTGTTGAGAGGGTGTATGCAGATATCGTGTTGTGCCCGGACACTGACCACACAGGGTGACCATCCCGTAGTGGTGCTGCATTGTACAGCCCTGTCATTCCCACACCTGTGAGCCTTACTGGCCACCTGTGCAAGACCACCCCCTGTGACATGGCGCATCGCTGCATTGTCTTGTGAGGGTGCCGACCACACAAAAAGGCGTCCCCATCTGCACACAATGGTGTGTGTGCCATAGAGGTGTACGCCCTGCGAATGTGGGTATATTCCTATACCGGTACAACATCCGACTGTCGAACACTGTGCACCACAGCTGACATGTGACACCTTCGGTCAGTAGCCAGCACACTGCATACGACACCTGCAGAATGTCACCATACCTGTACTGTGTCATGCCATGTATGTGATGTCTCTGTCCACCGTAGCCTGTGGCACCGACCACAGGCGTCAGGTGCAGTATATGTGTGGACATGTGTGTCATGTACTGTGTAGGCAACGTTACACTGTATCCGGCTCCGTGCTCCGCAGGTCTATGTGTATGACCTCTCTTCTTGCAATCCCGACTGTCTGTTCTGTACATCACAAAAGCATTGCACCTGCTCCCATAGTATTCCCACATAGATAAAGTACATGTATACTAAATGGAGTACTACACTGTCCTAGAATCCCCTTGTGTGCCCAATTCCCTATAGGTGCCTTCTGACCCGGCTACACAGCAGATGCATTCACATCCTCTGGCATGCCGACGGGTCAATTGCTAGCGACCTCTCCTGTTCAGATGGTGAATCTGGGCGTCCTGGCCACTGTTACAGGTGCCTCATGGACACGGACAAGCCGCACCTCCCCCAATGACCATAATACATGTGACAGACGCAACTATATAGCCAGACAGGGTGCTGTGCTCTCCAACCATGACCGGCAAGACCACGTGGGAGGGGAAGGACACAATGCACACCACATACCCAGTGTCACATGTGACCATCGCAAATGCTAATCAAACACATGAATACAGTACGACATACCTGGGGCACTGTAGGACATGTCGCAAACCTAACAAGCCCTCTGAAGCAGACATACAAGCTACTGCCTCCACAAGACATAGGACATGCAACACATAGTTCTCAACGTCAGTGTACTAACCCGACAGAGACCCAAAGGCGACGCACACACTGCCAGACACACCTGTAATGGGTGACGCCACTGCCAGACACACCAACGTCCCACCCACCATACTGAACAAGGGAATGATCACAGTAGACTGCCTGCCGGGTGCTGGAATACGCCACATAACACACGCACTCAGGTCACTCCGCAGCATGTGCAGGTATGACGCGGTCATTGCCCATGCTGGTGTCTACGTCTGGTGGCATACCACCCTGGGATACATTACAGGACACATAGAGGGCCACTCAGATTGTGTAGCCCAGGCCGGCATGTCCCTGACCCTGGGCAGTATCCCACCCTCATCAAGTATGATGCCACTACACTGGCTCAATGTGGTCACCCTTGATAATGTCCTGGTTACCGGTGTCAGTCTGAGAGGATCCGGATTCCATTTACCTGGGATAACATGCTTGGCACGCCACGCCCCTTCGCATGGTATGGCTGTCAGCTGTCGCCCCTGGTCTACAAGGGTTTGGCAAAGGCACCTGCCACCCCCACAGTGCTCACCGCAGGCACGGCTGGAATGATGCACCTACCACCCCACACTACAAGCCTGGAGAACACACAGGATAATGCAGCTCACTGCCAGTGGTCTACAGCCAAGCTGCACACCCTCAAATGCCCTCCTCAGTGTGGAGGACATCGATGTCAGTGCAGTGACTGGAACATTGGTCAGGGCTGCTGAGAGCATCCCAGCACTGTAGGGTCATACCCTATATCACGCGTTCAGGACCATAACCCAGACATAACACAGAAGGAGGTGGAGTCCCCATTTCTATGATGGATACACACACCTCCATGTTGGCAGAGATGCACGTAGCAGCGGGGAATATCCAGGTGCAATTAACCATGGTTAGGACTGCCCTACAGTTTGTTGCATGCTACAGACCACCCTCCCAAACCCAGGATACCTGCACAGCCGTCCTGAGGACACTGGTGAGTGTGCATGCTCTCACAACACCGCCGTATTGGGTGACATCAACCACCCATACATAGGCCGAGAACATTACCCAAGACACAACACCCTATGCCACAGGTCCCAGGTGTTCATACACCTGACTGCTGTGGAACACCCATGCACCATACCCACTAGGGGGGACGTATACCAGTTCTGATCATCACACATGGGGAGGATATGCTCCACACAGGATGTACATCCCTCAATGGTGATGTCAGACCGTATAGTGGATCCACTGGTAATCCACATCCTGCACCCAACACCGGCATGGGAGACCTAAGTGACGACCTCTCCACAGCAAACCACACATGTCATACGACCGGTGTGGTACCCTACAAGGCCTCCATGCCAGTGGTAAACACAGGCCACACTGCTGAAACCCTTACAAATGCCTTCTCTGAGCACCCCCAGGGATGGCTGCACCAAGCGATCATGATAACATCAGGACCTTGTCCACCGAAGGCAGGCACATGGTCTGGTGGACCCCAGCCACTGACAAACTGTACAACAGTTGGAGCTAATACATGACAGAGCAATATCAGTACCAGGGAAGGCATCACTCATTAATACCGGCGTTAACATACGGTCACACATACAATCATCCAAGGCTGCTTGTGGGAGTGGTACTGCAGAGGGCACATGAGACAACCATAGGGCCTTCCTTAGCTGTGGTAGGGACATGGGTGGGAGCGCACAGTCATGCCCGGAATTACTCCAGAATGGTACAATGGTCACTGAACCCACAGACATTGTCAACAAACCAGCGGACATGTTCCATGCATACACCCCCCCCAAGAGGGGACGTATCCATCCCACCAGAGTCTAGCCTCCCAAACATCTCGTATGCCCAGGAGTGATCTGATATCTGTTAGGCGGTGAACACAGCACCAATGGGCCCAGATGGTGTCCCTGGCTGTGTGCTACCCAACCTCATTGAGACCCTCGCCCCACACATAAGGCCGCTGTGTCATCTTAGCCTTACTACGGGCTAGGTCCCTGCTGGATGGCATACGGCAGCTGTGGTCCCACTACGCCAGGGTAGTGCTCTTATGGACTGTAGACATTCCTGCCCTATCAGCTTGACAAGCCTTGTCTGCAAAGCTGCGGGGAGGTCCATACTGGGGCCCATGAATACAGACAGTGGTGTACAGCCAATACCGGAACATACCCACAACGACTTAGTCAAGGGCAGATCCTGCCTCCCAAACCTGCTCGGACTGTCTGGAGGGGTCACTAAGGCCATTGATGGGTGTACGTCGGTTTGCACAGACTACCATGACCTGGCGGGAGCGTTCAAACCACACTCCACGTGGGACTCATGGAAAGGCTCGCCAGCGTACATGTGGGGACATATGTCACACGATGGTTTTCCAAATGGATGGAGGTCACACCACACAGGGTTTGTGTTCCTGGTGCCATGTCAGACTCCAAGCTGGTCTCGAGTGGAGGCCCAGAGGGGTCAGTCCTGGGCCCCCTCCTGTTCGGGCATTCAACCTTCCAATGTGCATGCAAACATAGGGGATTTACAAAAATAAAGTCAGCCCCTTCCAAAAAAGGGGCCCAAATTGGTTTTTTTTGTTTCCCCTTTAAAAGGCCAAGATTTTGGTTTTTGCCCCCTGTTAAAATGGGGCAACCCAAAATGCAGAAAATGGAAACAATGCAGGGTGCAAAAATGCGGGAAATCTTTACACAAATGCACTTTAAGCACTCACATAAGTGCAGTGATTGTGCCATTGAAAAGAACCAAGATTCAACCAAACACAAACAGGAAGGCAAACGGGGGTACCTGCCTTAAACTGTACCACAGAAGGTAGTAACTGTTGAAAGAGTGAACACACATGAGTGGAGGTGATCCCTGGTCAGCCTCAGTAAGATGCAGATACACCATATAAAACCACACAAAGCTACTGTGAAACTAATCAGCCACATATTATGAGCCAACCACAAAAATTCTATAGCTGTGTCATGAATCGTAATGGCAACAACAAGACCTGCTGTTTGCACTATGGCATAGAAGTACTGCACCTACAGAAATAGCACTTGTTATCCAGATAGGGTCTTGGATAACCTAAACCCCTCACCTCCCCCAACAGGTACACATATTTATATATCCATGTACACAAAGAGCCCTGTAAAAAAACAACTATGCAGGTACAAGCTGCACTCTCTAAAGCCATACATACACCCATGGGACCTGTCAACATCCCAGGGTGTTTTTTACACAAATGTCAGAACAATTTGCTCTCCACATACACATCATGTTCAATCATAGCTTCATGTAGGCTGTGTACCCCTGAATGGTGCACAGCAACATTATCACACCCAAAAAGGGGGACACCACTGATAATGGGAAATAGTGCACTCTACCCTGCTGAGTCTGGTCTGTAAGGCCATGAACCTTGATCAACCTATATGATGTAGTCAGTACAAATATAGATGACAGTAAGGTTGATACACACAGCATATCATGACCTTGCCAGATCTTAGGACACCATCACCCATACTGTGTTCCAGCTACACTCAGTAAACTATGTGTATATTCCTATGTCACAGGATTGGTTGACAACTGGACTGCTTGCAGAACCAACACTACAGCAGGTGTCTGACTAATACACGCACATCAAACCAGTGCCAGCTACAGTAATACAAGGTTAATTCCTGGTACTCCCCATCTTTGTTATCTATACCACACAGACTAACACAGAAGGCATCTGTCTATTGAATTTGCAAATGACTATGAACTAGGAGCAATAGTTGACTCAGTGAGTGCTGTGGTCAACATACAGAAGGGCCTTTGTAAGTCAGATGTGTGGTGCGTGATGTATGGCCACAATCTGACAGCTAAGTATTGCATTGTCATCCCCTATGTTAAAAACCATGTACCCATGAACTACCACCTAAGTAGCGGTCAACATAATGGAAACAGTGTGTGTATGGGATGCAGCTGGACAGAAGTCTTTCCTTTGATAGTTACTTCACGACACCAGTCAGGTAGTCATAAGTGGCACCACTAATCGTGACTGGGTGCCATCCATGAATATAGAGATCATTGTTCAGCCATACTCAACTCAGGTGACCCATAATAGATCACATATTTCCTTTAAGGGTTATTGGCCATGTTTAGATGGCCTACACGCCTTCCCCAAAACCCTAGCTCCACTATGTAGCATGATGCCTTCCCTGAATAAAGCCATGTCCAACCCAGAGATGTTGGACATGCAACACTCACACATCCTGATTTCAAATAAACACATACTTCATGGACATCCACCTTTCTGGTGCAAGGATCATAACATGCCTGACATATCCCTGTCCCATACAATTTACATACTCTTGTCATACTATGCATCCCTATCCAGCAAAATTGCACATTTCCCCTCTTTGAAACATGGTGTGATGACCGCATGGCAAATATATCAGTAACCCTCTGGATCAGTTCTGTGGCACTGCTTGAACTGGCCACTGAAAGTTACCTGTTTGTTGGCTACAGCTAGGTAACCTTTCAGCCTAGGCTCATAAATGACCCAGGGCATATAGCCTACAAGTTCACTATGACCATACATGCTATAGTTGATATCCAGCCCTGCAAATACCATCAAGCTAGCCATTGTCCCATGTGTTTCACATGTGCAACACAGGTAATACATGGCAGGATGCTAAAATGCTGTACAGTGCCATGTAGATGTATATGGCAAAACACATACATGTAAAACTTTCCATGATCAAGTCTTCAGGGTTACAGGTCACGTCCCTTAAGGCTGTGTATGACTATATATGTGACATATACACAGCATTAATGTGAACGCATCCAGGCATGTGCTGATAGGTAAAGACACCAGTACAGGCAAACAGACATGCACACATCAAGGCAACATCCACGTGGAGTATGAGCAATGTCATCACTTGACACACACATATATGGTGATAACATCAAATCACCAGTAAGTGTCAAATGTGTGTGAGTTAAACATGTCAGTGCTGTTAGTGTCATGTAGATTTGCAAAGACATATTTGTAATTTTAATAAATGTGATACACATGTATTTTTAACTGTACTTCTGTACTTCTCTGTGAGTTACTGTGACCTGTCTCCATCATTATGTCTTCCAGGTATGCCACATCCAGGCTGCCACCATACACCTGCTTGGAGGATGAGGTCCTCATTCCATACCTCCTTTGACAACCTTGAAACACTCTTCAGCCATGTGCCACAGGATGCACAGCAGTGGGATGCCCAGTGAGGAACTTTGCGGGAGGGTAAATGATGTTGGCGCCACAATGCACCTATCAGCAGGTGCGCCAACACTGTGACCTCATTAGATGGGCAAAACAGCATGCAAATGCAATCACCAGGGAAAAAGGGTGCAACAGGTGGGGGCCACTCACCCAGCCCCCACTCCCCGCTACGAGGGCTACTGGCCAACCTGGGGCACCTGCAGAACTCCATCCACAAGCTTTAGCTGGATTGTGGAGGTGGGTGTCTCACAACCACTGAGCCTGGGGGTTGCCTGGTAAGTCACTACTGCACATATAACACAACTATATTTCATATAGTTACATGTGTTACTGTACAATATGTAATGTAACATCATATGCAAGGCATGTATGTACACATGCCACATACTACAGTTTGCTACTCTATGTATGCACAAATGTGCATACGCCATAGTATAGTCTATTGTACTGGCTTATGTGCTAACATGCACATTGCACCCTGTAGCTATCACACAGGTGTGGATAATGATCTTACTGCTGTGACACTCATATTTAGGTACCTCTGGCATTTCACAACAACAGCAGCCTGTTGCAGGTGAGATTGTTATTATTTACCAGGCTTGATAATGCACAGATCATATTAATTGCATGCTATCTGCCATGTGGCCATTTAACACATGTACACATAATGTATGATGGTATGACTGTTGCACAATGTCATGTGCTATCGACATGTCCATGACATTTTGTGGCTGAGCAACACTGGTTAACTACCCTGCAAAACATGATATCTTGCATCCCAAACATACCCCCTTTGTCTGCATAACCCTGTCCTCAGTCGAGCATATGACATCTATGGGTGTATGTCATATGGGACAACACAGACATTTGGAATAGATGTCCATCACAACCAATGGACAAAACATGTTTACACATGGCCATGGAGGGTGGCAGAACATGAAAACCACAGTAGAAGGGATGTACATGTGCACCTTGTTGCACATTGGCACACAACTATGGCCTTTGTGTAATGGTGATGTTGCAGATGTGACACACTAAACATCATATAGGCCTGTGCACAGCTTGTGTAGGCATGAAATCACACCATAAATAACATGTCTTGAACATCTTGGTGTGTACATGAAAGCTTTCACCTATACATTATCCAAATACATATATGTGTTGCACAACATACACATACAACCACATCAGGCCACAGATACAGTACATTCACCTTGCTGGTGTCAGACATCACTGTCATGCTTGCTCCTCATGTGTGTGAGGTACACAGATGGCATGTGGGACATGGAGTACTGCTAAGTTAGCCATGTCTGGGCATAGTTGCCAGGCATCAGCAAAATGGTTGCAGATGTGCAGGGGTGTCATCTGTATACCCTTCAGTGACCTGTGTCACACATTCCACATTAGGATTTAGTCTTTATACACCTCAGTGATGTGGGTCACATTCCACATTAGAAATGTATTGTATCTCTACACAGTCATGGCTATGAACTGTGTTTGCAACTTACACTGTATGGCAATAGTGAAGCCACATGATGCCCCGCAATGGCTATGCACATCAGATCCATGTGCAGTATGTCACTGTATATCTGTAGGGTGGACTTACAACATTGCGTCAGCTGAAGGTCCATGTTTGTATAACATGTACCTGCATTGGGACACCATTACCTCACTGTATATTTGAAAGGACACCATTGTGTTAAACATGTATGCATGTCATTCAACACGACATCAGAAGACATGCCATACTACATGTGATTGGCAAGGCCATATGCCACACATCAGGCTGGTGTACTGTTAACCTGTGCTGGTCTGTGGCACCATTATAAAGTAGGGATGGCCATGTCAAATATGTGTGTACAGCCACATGCACATTGTCTGTAGACTCAGCTCAGGGGTAAGTAGAATAATGTTGAACAGACATGCACTGCTTTGGGGGAGATATGCAAGCTACGGCTCAGGCAAATGTAGTATTCACTCAACATACCCTTCTGCTCATGTTCTCACACATAGGGGCAGTGGCCAACACAAAGCATCAGTGACAAATGTACAAAGGTCAGCGATGGTCTGTTAACATGTCGGGTATTTTGCACAAAACATGGCAGTGCGGTGCAATGGTGCATAGTGCAAGCATTGTGTTGCAGGTTTGGAGCATGACCTAACACAAATGGTGCAACACAGGATGTATGCTACTACTATAGCTGTTTAAAGTAGACCCTAAACTGAAAATGATAAGAAGATTCCAGGTAACACCCCTCCCCAACCAAACATTCTCACATATAAAAGTATAACAATTTGAAGGAAGATGCAGTTCTTACATTAAAGAGAATATTGGCACATTATGATAATTCAGATATGAATAAATATTTAAACAAACATATACTAAGCAACTGCAACAGTTACTGAAATAGCTTGCAGAGTATTAGTAGTCATATCATAAATGATAAGGGAAAAAAAGGAAAAAATACAGGTAAGCATCACTGGTCTCGAGTCTTTTCTATCTAGCAGAAAAGGAGATTGCTTATAACTGTGTACAAGACAGTAGGAGACTAAAACAACCGAATGAAGCCACTGGAAAGTATGAATAAAGTAGTAAGTGCATTATTCTGTCTTAAACTGAATTTATTATACATATATATATATATATATATATATATATATATATATATATATATACATATAACTGCAAGTGTTAATAAAGGATAGTAACTGAAGGCTTAAATGCCTTTAAGACAGTATAGCAACCAAATCTAAAAGATATGACAATGTACAAATGCAATACTCTGTTTTAAATAATTTTTATATATACTTAACTGCAAGTATTTATAAAGTATGATAACAGAAAGTCTAGTGCACTTTCATACCAGTATTGCAAGCAAAATGTAAAGATATTTCGACATTTTTGTAGGCAGAAACTCCAAAATGAAGAATATTTACTCACATGAGAGTTTGCTTTTTTTCTTTGCAGAATGAAAAAGCATTTACACAAATGAGTGTTCAGTCTTCCTAATTGTAATTGTGTGTGTGTATATATCTATATCTATCTATATATATATATATATATATATATATATTTTTTTTTTTTATATTTATATATGAACTTAGGTATCTTACACTTAAATTAGACGTCCAACAGCAAGTACATTAAGTAAGAACAAGTTTACCTGTGGAACTGATTTCTTTTTGCTAATGCGGGACTGGCTCAGTTCGTCCTCGCTCTGTTCGCTCCCCTACCCTACTCCCATTCCCAACCACCCCCACATCAATTACATGTATAGCTATACACCACACCCCTAGCCACTCCTCCATCAAAACTGTCCAATCACACAGTACATGTAATTATCCCTCACACTAATACAGCCCATCACACCCTTCTCTACACATCCCAAATTGGATACCACACCCTATATTTCAACTCCATCTCTACCATATTTCAGCCCTATCCTTGTCCATAACCCACCTCACAACTAAACAATATGGTCTGTACTCCAACCAACCACCTTCTACTCACCCTATTACACACAATAGGCCTCTCTTCTCTCCTCCTCCTATCCATGTTCTCATCTTACCACACACATCTTTATATCAGCCCTCCACCACCATAGCAAACTGACTCAACTATCACTACCTACACTACTATCTACTCACCACTAACACCAAGTGACCTCTTCCCCTCCCCACCACCTTCCTATCTATATGGAAATATCACCTACAAACTTTGAGCCAACTCCCCCAATAAAATAATCAAAATAACTCATAAACTAAACAAAGTCTACATCTACATACTACAAAAACTCTCATGCTGTGGTGATATTCACCGAAATCCAGCACCCAACACTTGCAATAGCACCTACCCAACAAACCCCAATCCAATGTATGCTCGGCCTAGCTCATCCCTCCTCTTTCTAAACATAAATATAAGAAGCATACTCAACAAAACACATGATCTCCACTCCCTACTTGCCTTATACAAACCTGACATTGTAGTACTAACTGAAACTTGGCTTAAGCCCATCCACCGCAATAATGAAGTAACAGCCCCGGGCTATAATATTATATGTAAAGACAGGCCAGGCAAAAAAGGAGGGGGTGTAGCCATCCTTTTCCAAAGTCACCTTTCAATAGAACAAATTGAACACAACTATCAAGAAATACAAGACATAGAACTAATACTAGCCATACTAAAACTAAACCCCAACAAACAAATCATATTAGCTGGAGGTTATATACTACCAAGCAACAACACTAATGTACTTGAAAACCTACTAAATTGGATGAAAATCACTCACCCACAGGAAACCATTCTTGCAAGTGACTTTAACATTGATTGGTCTGGCTGTAACAGTCAAAACCCCACCACCCATATTAACCTCTATGGTTTTACCCAAATTATTAATACTCCTACAAGAACAGACAAAACCTCTAACCGACAGTCAATCTTGGATTGGATACTAGTATTTGACCCCACTCAAGCCCATCTCTCAGGTTGTCTCTCTGACAGCCTTAGTGATCATCAAACAACATACCTAATTAGGAATCTACCCCACCTAACTAAACAACCCATTGTCAGGGTCATACAAAACAAAAAGTACTTTAGAGCTCAAGACTTAATACATTCACTCAGATCCTGTATATGGACTCCACTAAAATACTTACCACTAGATGAAGCTATAGAATACTTCAACTCCACCTTCCTAAACATCCTGAACTCCCATGCTCCATCCAGAACCACCAGAATTAAAACCAACCACGCACCATGGCTATCAAAAGACACCAGGTCCTTAATGAAAGAAAGAGACAAAGCCTGGTTGCAATTCCATAAACACAAACGCCCCACCCTAAAATTAAAGTACCATGAGCTACATAATCAAGCCAAAAAACACATAAAAATTGACAAAACTAGTTACTATAAAACTTTACAGGAAAAACATTCTAGCAACCCACAAAAAATGTGGGCCTCAATCAATAAACTACTACACCCAGGAAAACCTTCCACTCCTTCCCCACTACTACCAAACAGTCTACACAACATCCCCACCCACTTTTACAAATACTTTACTGAAACTATCCAAGCCCTAGCCAATACCCAAATGACTAACACCCACACCATATCAACAACAGCCCCCCACCCTTTCAAATACAGAAAGTAATACACATAGTTTCTCCCTAGAACCAGTCAGTACTACAACTATCACCAAACTCCTCAAAAAACTGAAATCAACAACCCCAGCAGTAGACAAACTACCAGCAGAATTCCTACAGATTACCGCAGAGGCCATAGCCTATCCTGTGTCCATCCTCATTAACAGATCTATAACTGAATGCAAAGTACCCAAATCATGGAAAATATATCACATAATAACATTACACAAAGGGGGGCAAACCCTTGAACTTAAAAACTACCACCCCATTGCAATACTATCACCCCTATCAAAGATTTTAGAGGGTAGTCCACTCACAACTAATAAAAATCCTTCTTCACAACACACTATTATTCCCATCCCAGCATGGATTCAGACCTTCTCACAGTACTATCACAACATTACTATCCTTTTCAAACTCTGTTAATACCCACAGACACAACGGCCTGTTTGTATCCTCCATATTCTTAGACTTATCCATAGCCTTTGATATGGTGAACCATAGTCTACTCCTAGAAAAACTGGCCACTTTTAACATAAACTATTCTGCCTTACCATGGTTCAGTAGCTACTTATCCAAATGGACAACAAGCTGTTCTTTGGGAAAACCACCTGTCACCCCTACTTCCAGTAACCATTGGAGTCCCACAAGGGTCCATTCTCGGCCCACTGCTATTCTCATTATTTACTAATGACATAGCATCATCCCTACCCTCTGCCTCAATAGTCCAATACACAGATGATACCACTATAATATGTGCAGCCCACACCCTCGAAAAACTTCAATTCATAACCCAAAACAACTTTACTCTAGCCGTAGAATGGTTCACCAACATCAAACTACTGCTTAATCCAAAAAAAACTAAACTTATTCTTTTCAGTCCAAGTAGCCCCCCCCATAAACAATAAATTTGCTATAATAAACAAAGACAATACCAATATCACTCCAGCACTTCACACCAAGCTCCTAGGTGTAGAAACTGGCAATAAACTTAAATTTGACATCCATATTTCTCAAACAATCAAGAAAGTCAATAAACAGATCAGACTCCTTTATAGAAACCACAACTACATGACCAGACACACAAAATCCACCATAGCTAGAACCCATTTGTAATCTATACTTCTTTATGCTTCCCCAATCTTTACAAACCTTCACCAAGCAGAGCTCTCCAAAACTGAATCATGCTACAACAAAATTGCCAAATTTGCTAATGAAACCACTCATAGGTCCCATCACTGCCAATCCCTTAGACAACTCAACTGGCTTGAGTTACCTCAAATCCTCCTACTCAACCAACTTACCACTGTCCATATGCTGTACTACCTTCCTATGAAAACCCCTGCCTTACAACAATTAATTCAACCCTATACACCCTCCAGAAACCTAAGATCAACACACCAAACCACATAACTGTCACCAAACACAAAAATGAAGCTGGCAAATCATTCTATGCCTGCTGCATTGCAAAAACCTGGAACCTCCTACCCGATCACCTAACCTCAACATCCTCATCTTACCTCTTCAAAAAAAACACCAAATCCTACTTTATGCAAAACTGGCTATGTTCATGCCTTCCCCCAGGCTAGACCAAATCGACTGACTGCTATTAATACTCTCCCAAATAATTAATACTACCATGGTTCTCAACCTCTAATAGATACTCAAATTGAACTAATATCAAACTATTGTTTGTAACTGCATTCAACTAACATAGTGTACTTTGTGTATGAATATCTTGTACCCTCTGACTGCTACTAATGTAATGTAATAATCGTGCAGCTGTGAGCATGAATATTTTTTGTATCATGGAAATGTTAACTAATGTAATATAATACTTATGGAGCTTTTCTCCCCAGGCCTCTGCTGAAAATGGACCTGTGTCCAGCTGGACCTTCCCAGTAAACAAATGTAAAATAAATAAATAAAATAAATATATATAAAGGATAGTAATTGAATGCCTAAAGTGCTTTCAGTACAGTACTGCAACAATATCTTAAAGATATGTCAGTGTATAACTGCAGCATTCTGTCTTTAAGTAATTTTATTATGTATATAACTGCAATTATTTATAAAAGTTGGTTTCAAAACAATATTACAACCAAATGTAATCAGGCATAAATATAAAATGCATAATTATTTATGTTACTATAGTAAAATACAAATTTAAACCCAACTAAGACTTGATAGTAATACACTCATTTTTTCCAAGTTTGCATAAAAACTTCTCATAGGTTCATAGGTGTGTATTAGGCTAATGGCCTAGGAGCTTTTACAAGCCTAGACCATAGAAGTGCCCTGGCATCATGTCGCCTGACGTTCTCATATCATTGTTCTCATGTGCACTTAAGTACTTCTTATACATTTTGTTTTAGTTCAACAAAGATTAAATAAAAATAAAGTTGACTGATAATCATCAATTTAATGCTGTCTAACATAGTGCGCATTTTTTCTTTGTCCACCTCCCTTCTCTTTTCTTCATATTTTAATAATGCATTACTTTGCCCTTATTTGTTTGTTTTTTCTATCCCATTTATGATCATTTTTTATAGATTCAAATTCCTCAAGAGTAGCCTAGCTGCGTATCTCCCAGGTTAGGGAACATTCACACTCTGCTCAACCAGTGACATCCTCATAGGACTGGTGTGGTTATACTTGCCCTGTAGGCACCCTGGCCACCTTCACTTAACAGGAGCTTTGGGACTTGGCTGTGAATCTGGTGAAGCTGGTAAATCAGGTCATAGACTGATGGCTTTGGTCAATCAAGGCTTCTTTTCAGCAGTTGGAAGCCTCACTTTTCCAACTGGTGTCGACCACCGCACTACCACTGGTCCCTGCCCCCCTCAACATTGGGGTCCTCCACTGCAGCACTATCTGACAGTGGAAACATTTGAAGCTTTGTGGACAGGGGACTGTTGTTGGGCACCACTCTTCTTATCCCCTTCCTTCACTTTTCCTCTCACCTACACCCTCTTACCTACTTCCTACCCAGAATATTCTCTTAAAACAAATAATTTTCAAAAACAGGAGGTATATCCCCCAAATATATAGTGCCCTTTCTCTCTCATCTCCTCTAGCAGAACTATCTTTATGTGCTCCTGTTGCATTTCCCTCTTTGCTGTGTCTCTCCTTTTTCAATCTTTATTATCTCCCCTTTTCACTTTTTAATGAAAACATCTGGGACTCTACATAAAGATACTTCTACATAACACATTTTGAACCCTTTTGTGTTTTAATAATATTAATAATAAAAGATGCAGAGTCTATTGCTTGCCCTAAGTCTTTCAACCATGACTGTGCATAGCTGCATTCATCCACAATATCCACATTCATACAAAGTCATAAAAAGCCTATGGCTTTCACATACTCCCTCGTATATACTTATTGCTTTTATTTGGGTACTTTTTGGTTCTGGGATTAAGTAGGCATCATGCTTATGTGAATGCCTTTGCATTTTCTTAGTCATTGTGAATAATCTATGCTCAGTGTATCTGCAATTAAGCATAGTGATGCTCTTCACAGATAACCACTATGCAGGTGCGATACCCAGGACTATGAATACCACCCAGAATAATTCCCATTTCCATTTCAGCAAGCAGTCACACTCTCATTTTATACCATGAATCTTTTCTCCATGTGTACATTATATTTTATGTTTAAATGTAAAAAATTACAGTATGTACAATACTGTCATTGTATTTAATGTTTGCCCTCAAGAGATATTGTTTCTTCTCCAGTTTGCTTTCATTTCCATCTAGTCTTTCTGCACTACCTTGCATCACCATCATGTATGAATATTGTCTACCACCTTTGCCCCACACCTCCAGCATTCTGGGATTTTCACTGGCCCTCCTCTCCTAATCTCCTTGGAATCCTGCACCACCAATGCAATAACTTCATTTGCTGGCCTCTCACTGACCCTGAAACCTTTAGAGGTTTTATCATTTTCTACTCCCAGCCTGCTTCTCATTGTATCCCCATTACATATTTCCTTCATTCATCTATCCCTTAATTTATAAAAACTGATTACTTCTTCAGTCTTTCCTATATTTTGATGAAGTTGTCCTTTCCTTCTTTTTTTTCTGTACCTCCCTAGTCATATCCCTTTGTGTTTACCTTCTCTTCATTTCAACTCTGTTCTTTTCTATATACATTTACTCTCCTTGTCCGTTCACCATCCAAACTTCTCCTCTCAAATCAAATGCCACCTTTGTTGCCTGAAAGGCCATACACAAATCTCTCCTCCCCTGTTCTGTATAGCTCAGTTATTTTTCTTCGCAGTCCCTCAGTATCTTCTTAAATGCTTACTGCAGCCACTCAGTCATCTCATCAGAAATCTTAGTTCCTTGTAGCCCTTTCAGTTTTATATCCTCTCAAATGTACATTCTCATTTCCGTTCTCATGGCTTTTTCTCTCTCCCTAAGCATATATTTTCTTCTTCTGTTATTTCCTGCTATATCTTTCACCTATTTCCCTTAACCTTTGCATTAGGTTCACTGTCACTGGATACTTCCTAAACTCAGGCATACACCACCCTCCTATGAATTTCCATGTCCTCATTGTTTCTTTACCTACCCTAATTCTTTTTCCTTTACAAATACATATATCATATACTTTCTGTATCTCCCCAAGCCATATTGTTTTTAGTCTAAGTTGCACATGTCTTATCAGATAAATCACTAATGGCAACACTATCATGCTCACCCCTCCTGATGCCCCTATAGAATAAGGTGAAAGTTGCTCACAAAGAGCAATCACACTACTAGACTACCTACCTAACATCCATTTTATCAAATCCTATAAATTTTTCCATTTCATCCTTTTTATTGCTCCTGTCATTGGGTATACATTGACCTACAAATGCTTCTCTCCTTTGCTTGATCCCATCACACACACAATAGTCTGTTTCCTTCTCCAACCCCTATCACTAGTGATTTCTTGGCATGATTTATAAGCTCTGATTCTCTTCCAGACTCCTTTAAAACTTTTCAGTAGCTTAACAAAGCAAAGGACCATACAATCATCAGCAAATGTGTTTATACTGCTCCTTTTCAATTTACTCCTCCATATGTCTATCGGTCTATTTATTCTTTTATCTAACTTCTAAATAACCAAAATGCATATTTTCAAGGAAAATTGATATCCCTGGTTAGTTCTTTTGCCAAAACATAAACATTGTCTTAATACCTGTTTATACTCATTTGCAAGGTCAGCATTTCATACAAAGATCTAAAGCTTTGCATGGCCCTTTCATTCCCTAAGACCTGCTTTAAAGTTTCCATCATAAAATTCCAGTTCACAGAATCAAAAGCCTTCTATTTATCTATAAGCACTACACATTATTCTTTTATTTTATCACTGTCCCACCAGCTAATAAAGCTGAACATCAGTCTTCTGTATATGCCCTGCATTCTACACACCCACAAGAGATCCCATAACTATCTTCATTCATTTTATTTAACATTTGTTAACCGGGAAAGTCTGACTTGGAACAAAGCCAATTTTCAGTGGAGGCCTACATGTCTTTGTAACATGGGAGGAAATCAGAGTACCTGGAGAAAACCCACACAAACACAGAGAGGACATACAGACCCCACACAGAAGGCACCCCAACCAAGAATCGAAGCAGAGAACCTCTTGCTGTGAGGTGACAAACACTACTGCTGCACCACTGTGCCATCCATTCATTAATAAAGTATACAGTCTAGTTATACATGACTTAGCCATTATTTTGTCATGAGTAACTACATAAAGAAATTGGTCTATAGTTTTCTAGGTTCATATCTTCCCCTTCCCCTTGTACAAAGCCACCATTTTAGCCTGCTACATTGACTCTGGCATCCTAACCTGTATAACATCCAATTTATAATATTCACTTGTGAATTTCTCAGATCCTGTTACTGTCCTTTTTTAACATTTCTAATCATCCCTGTGACCTCAATCATACTAACTTTTGAAGCATCATCTATCTATCCTCTTCTCCTAGTTCTGGCCCTTTCTGGTCCACATTCCTCCCTGCAGTCCATCTTGCAAAACGTTTCTCCTAGAATTTCCAAAATGTATCCCTTATTTGATTGTTCTTGATAATTATCTTGCCTTCTTCTGTTTCAGTTTCAGCTACCCATTCTCTGTTGCACTAATATCAGTGTTTTCTACCAATAACTTTTACTTCTATTTCCTATTTATTCTTCCAAAGGCCCCTTGTCTGAGTTTCTGCTTTTATTTGCTCTCACTCTAATTTTTACAAATCTTCTTACATCTCCTTAATTCTATCTACTCTAATCTTTAACTCCTCCTTCAGCTGATCATTTTCATCTCCTTTCCCTTTCATTTGATCCAGATGAAACTTTATCTCTAGATTCCTTATTTTATTCTGTCTCCACATATTTTCATCTCTCTTTATCCCATTATGTCCATCCTCTACACTGCCTTAATTATATACCACTCTTTGCTCCCTACCTCTCCATCTTCTGACTTATTCCTTTGTGTCACCTCACTAGCCATCTTTTATAACCATTCCATCTGACCTAGGTCTCTCTGCCAAACCATCCCCTACCTTCCTTCCATAACATTACAATTAAGGATGTCTATAGCTTCCACTTCTAACAATGTCCAGCAAAATGTATCCAGCCTACTCATTATATCTTCCTACCTACTAAATGTAAACTGCCTCACTCTTCTTCATATATCCAACACATCTACCCTCATCACAGACTGCCTAGTTTTCTGACACATCACATGAAAGTCCACCTTCTCATAAAGCCTATCCAGCCTAGTCTCTTTTATGACTTTCAAATCTCCGGCCCATATGATGGTCTCTCCTCTTCTTCCCACTGTTTCTATTGCCTCTGCACATCCTGTTCCTTCCTGCACTTCAAAATAATTTCAGCCATAATATGATACCACAACTATTCCTCTATCCTCAAAAGAAACTATGTATGCCAATTGCCCCTGTCATATTATCATCCTACCACCAATCTCTACCATTTTTCACCATTATCACTGCCCATCTTCTACCTCCTGCTGGGAAATAATCCACCCTAACCCACTGACAACTTCAGTTTCTGAAGGCAGACAATATCCTATTATTCCTTCCTGATTTTACTTAAAACATGTTCTGTCTTTATCGGGTGTTCTACTGCCCTCTCATCCCCCATGTTCCAATTTTCTACCATCCAACCCCTCTCTCCCCTCTAACCTATTCAATGCTACTAAGAAGCTTGGCCCATACATTTCTGGGCACACCACTCAGAGGTACTAATATTCCTGATGCCCCCACAGAATACAGATGAAAGTTGCTCTGGTCATACACAATAGTAGCTAATTGGGTGCCACTCCCCAACTATTTATTTTCTTCCATTTCAAAGCCACATAGATTCATAAGTAAGTACTAGGTAATCATTCTACAGGCCATTACAAGCCTAGCCAATAAACCATATGCAGAGGTTCCTTCTAGCCACAAGGAGGAAAACACAAGACACACTGCGGGAGAATGTGAAGCTTCACATCCAATTATCTAGATTTACTTTGATGGTAGCAAGGGTGATACTCTGCTTGGCATATGGTGAAAGCTGGGTTCCAGAGGTGGAGGATATATTGTGTATGACAGTATCATGCTAATGTGTCTGATCTACCTGCAGGTAAAGATTTAATTCTTTTAACTAGGTATTTGAGAAATCATTAGTTCTATTTAATAATATGTCAGGGAGGGTCAGTTCTTTCATGGCTCAAAAAAATTAAATTAGATTATCATGGAGGGGTCTGTAAGAGACAGAGTACAGAGAAAAAGAGAGCTTTGCCAGTCTATCTCAATAAACAAGGGTCCTGAGGGCACTGAACTGCTTTAGCTATATTTGAGGTAACTCAGACTGAGCAATATTTTTAAACAAATTTGTGCCAAAATAGGCATTATATACAATAACGGAACTTATCAAAAATGAGAAAAAGAGAATTAGGACTTGTTTGGATCTAGAAAATATGCATTTGGAAATTAGATTAACCAGACAGAAGGCTTTCCATGCTATTGTACTGTTGTGATGATCAAAATATAAGGAGTTATCAGCAAAAGTACCTAGATCCCTTACTGCAATATCTGATTGTAAGGGTGTGTCAGTTTTATGGTAAGAAGTGGAAATGTTTACCAAAATTAACCATGCTGCATATTTTCTCATTTGATTTGAGACTATTGTCCTTGCACCAATTATTAACATAGTCTAATTCATGACAGAGAATATGTGAATTTGCAGTCATTGGCAAACTTGCCTAACTATAGGAGGGTCTGATAAAAAGTTGCCAAATAGGAAAAGAGCCAACACTGATCCCAGTGTTACAGCACTGGTAACCATTTGCTTTTAGAAGTAGTATCTGCAACTCTAACTACATGGGTTCTGCCAGACAACCAGTTAACTATTGACCACATATGAATTCATATTTAGATTTACAAGTCTAATAATAATGCCTACATAGGGAATAATGTTTAAGGTCTTGACTAGGTTCAAGCATTCTATGTGCACTGCATAACTTCTATCCACTGTCTTACAGACTTTTTAAAAAGAAAGGAGTGGGGTTAAAGAAGCAGAATTGATGAGGGTTTGGGGTTAAGAGCTTCCCAATGTCATAACTGATGAAATCTGAGATAATATGTTCCATAACATTACATATGAGGCTAGTGATACTAAGCTCGAAAGTTACCAGGGACCGTGTTTGGGCCAACCTCGTGTAACAACAGTATTACAATGACTATTCTCCAGGTTTCTAGAATGTAAGCAGTGTGAAGGCTTCAATTAAAGCGGCTAAGTAGTTGTTTGGATATCTAGCACTGATAATCAGGCAACCTGGTATGTTCCCAGGACTCATAGGTGAGGTGTTTTTTGCTTTTGATAGTGATGAGGGGGCTTCTTCTAAAGTAATTTTAGGGTGTGGCTTGGACTCTGGATCTGTTGAAATGCTATAAGTGAGAGTGGAGTAAAACTTACACTAAACTAATCAGCTACGATGTTAGCTATTTCATTCGGCAAGGGAATTAATTTAATTTTCACCTCTCTCCTCTTCTCTCCTCTCCATAACCTCTACTTTTACCCCACACTCTCAATGCTATCTTATTATCTAACACACACATCCGAAATCTTTACTCCTTGTCTCCTAATCCCACCTTATTACCTATATATTACATTATAACTTTGCTGGGCTGGGTTGGCTCTCAAAAACATTATTTAACTATTACAAAGGAAGTTTCTATTAATTAATACCATTTATGTTACAGGCTATTGCCTATTACTAATGCAAAATATAACTTGTTAAAGCATCTGCTATCCCTAACACACACACACACACATATATATATATATATATATATATATATATATATATATATATATATATATATATATATATATATATATATATATATATATATATATATATATGTATGTATATATATATATATACATATATATATATATATATATATATATATATATATATATATATATATATATATATAAATATATATATATATATATATATATATATATATATATGTATCCCACTTCAGAAGATCGGAAGCTCAAAAGACTGAAAATCAAATATCTAAAATTCAAAGTATTGAAAATGGAATTTGCCCTTTTGCAATTTTGGAATTGGTATATATAATTAGCAGGAGGTGTATGGGGTGTTTGCCTCCTGCATTAAAAAATATTTTTGATATTTTCAGTTTTAGATATTGAGTTTCAGTCTTTTGAATGTTCAGTCTTTTGACATAGACCCATGTATATTTATATATATATATATATATATATATATATATATATACATACACGCACACACACACACACACACACACACACACACACACACACACACACACACACACACACACACACACACACACACACACACACACACACACATATATTTATACGGGTCTACTTCAAAACATATAAAACCCATAACATCAAATTTCATAACATCTAACAGTACAAATCACATGAAAATAACATCCCTTCCACATATAATGACACCAAACTACCAAACACACTTTTTGCTACATTTCTGCAAGGGGTCAAGCCCCCCTGCACCCCCTGTAAATTAAATATACCAACTCCAAGATCGCACTACAGTGGGAAAAGTTAATTTACTAACCCCACTGTATCAAGCCCCCCCCCCCTGCAGAAACATAGTAAAAAGTGTGTTTGGTAGTTTGGTGTCATTATATGTGGAGGGGATGTTATTTTCATGTAATTTGTACTGTTAGATTTTATGAAATTCGATGTTATGGGTTTTAGATGTTTTGGGTTTTAGATGTTCCGGTCTCAATGTTATGAAATTAGATGTTATGGGTTTTAGATGTTTTGAAGGGTGACCCATTTATATATATATATACATATATATATATATATATATATATATATATATATATATATATATATATATATATATATATATCCATATTGCTTATCAAGACTGATTGCTCACCTCAAAAACAGTAGTTAAATAATTTTTTTTTACAATCCAGAAACACTCCAGTTCTGTAAACAAAACTAAATTTGCATTAGATTTAAGGTTGCATTGATATTAAATGCTACATTATCATTAAATGTAAGGTTATATTTAAACTTATATTGCACACATGAACAATCTTAATTCCCAACTCAAAGGTCATAACATATCATTCTGATTCATAACCAAACTAATAAATATATTGTCCATAGAAACTGTCCATTAACATGTGTCCCTTTATTGTCCTATGGTAAGCCTGAATCTTATTTGTTGTATTTAGGTTTACTATGATATTATTTGTTAGTGTGTCCATAACAGGAATATACCTGTCAATGACTTTGTCATCCTAGAAACAGTTTCTGGTTTTCTACTGAACCCTTGCCCATTCTACATCTCTTTCCTCCTTTTTATATACAGTAGCACATTACCTCTCAGTCTTAATTCTACATTTTCACCACATTTTCTTATTCTTATGCCAGATTCCTCTTCGTCTTCTTCCCCTTTGCGGTCAGCTCCCATGTAGCATCTCCCTTTCTGCTGCATCCTCTTCTTCCTCATTCCTAGCCTGTCTGCCATTTCAGAAAAACAATACAAGCCATGCATAGTGAAGCACCATTTTGTTGAGACCCTACTGTAAAGAGTCTCACATACTGGGCTTCACTACCATGCTTAGCTCACCTTGCAAGGTTCCATCAAACAACTTTTTATTAGTGATGTCTGTGTCATCTTTCTAGGTCTGGATCTATCCATGATCTCTTCTCCTCTGTCTCCTACTCCTTCACTCACATCAGGTTCCACCTCACGCTTCATGTTGCTCCATGCTTCCATCACCTCCTCCTTCCTTGGATCACATCTTTTTGTCCACAATGACATCCTCCTCATTATCTCAGGTGTATTTAGGGATATCTTGACACTATTCCATTATTTGTTGTCCTTTCTTATATTTTATTCAGAAGAGGTACCTTAAAAATCCTTTCATGTCTGTGCCAGAGTACTTAATGGTGACTGAGCCCTCTCCATTTCATAGTATAGGTTTGTTAAGGGGAGATTTTGCCCTTTGAGCTCTAAGTCATCGTATCAAAATGTAATAATAGTAGTTGATGCTGACAGTGCATACTATCTGTAGTGATCTTGCTAAGACTTTTTTAAGACACTTTGCCCCTGCTGCCAGATAATCATCCCCTTTCCTGGCCAGTCAACCCATTAATTCCTATCACTGGGCAACAGGTGAACTGGATGGGCCATCATCATGGCAGCCATCAGGGTAGGTCAAGTAATTTTTATTTTATGCCCTACTTCCCTGCACATGCTTGAGAAAACTGAAAAGGTGGGACATGCAATAGGTGCTGAGTAGTCTGTCACTTCTACAAAGAATATATGCCAACAAGTAACCCCATCTACCAACTGCAAGCAAGGAAGGCAGTTTCCCTGTTCTCTTACAGAGAAATCTCTGACATCTCTGTGTTTTTTCTGAGAATCTATAACCTTCCCGCCACCAGGTAGAAGTAAGTGTTCCACACTCCTTCACTCCGCTCCCTCCCTGCCTGGCTCCACCAGTGAAAGGCCATTAATTAAATCCCACCACCTGGGTTGTCAGAGATACTTTCCACTGCACCATGGATTCAGGCTTTGCTAAGACTTTTGACAATATTCCACATAAAAGAATAGCCAAAAGATACCTTTAAATATCAGTATCAATTCATATATTGATGATTGCAAACCAGTCAGTATAAATGTACAATAAAAGATAGACTAACTGATATATACTAAGCTAGCCACATGTAAACTATTGCATGCTTATTCAACAACATCTTATTAGAAAAACCCTTGATGGTGAGCTAATAGTTCAAGTTATGATGGCAGGAGGTAGAGTTAATCTGAGAGATATAATAAATAGAATGTTATTGGCTTGAAGTATATTTCAAGAGAAAGGAAATAGCAAGAAACTAGACAAAAAAGAGGAAAAGAGAAGGAGAAAATTAACAGCAAGGATTGGTGTGCAATAGCTAATGATTCTTGGGATGAATTTATTAGACCACATCCCTTCATCTAATTGTAGTTTTAATGTTGCTAGAGTTTTACACTGCTCTGTATGCAGAAGATGTGTTACATAAGGGAAGGAGGCACTGTGTTATGACTTCATCTCTAAATCAAGATTTATTGATATGTGTAAATCTAAATTTTTGGAATAAGTATTAACAGAGGAGTTCTTTGTGTCAAGGGAAAGCAGGTTATAAAAACAATGGTTTGACATAGCTTGGAAGGCAAGACAAATATCACCCTACATGAGTTTATAGGCTACAGAAAATAAAGGCAGAATGTTTAATCTATCTGAATAACAGCACTTCTTTAAACCTTGGATTGTTTAGTCATAAAATATTGTGAAATTTCTAGTTGCGAGAGTTGCTTAGGGCTATATATGCTAACTACAGCAGTGTATTGCAGTGTATTTTAAGGTGAATAAGGGAATAGTAAAAAGAAATATAATGTATTGTAATTTGTACAAGAGCCCATGATGGATGAGTTGAGGTGAGAAAGAAAGAGAGGTAGAAGGATTTTACAGCTGTATTGGAGATTGTCATCAGTGTAAGCTCCTAAAAATATGATCCATTTATGTGATACTGAGTAACATTAGTAGTTTTCCAGAGGTGATTATATTATATTTCTTTGCATTTATGTCAAGACTGTCCCCAAGATTCATGAAGCTTGTGCCAGGTGCAGGCGTAGCATTGGAGTTCCAACACCAAATATGGCCGGCGAGTGATCCAGGTACGAGCTGTTTCCACGTGCACTACCTGCTTACGCTATGCCCACACAGCTCCCGGCCCCTGTATGCTAATTACCCCATTTGCAGCAGTGTAGCTTGCAAATGAAGGTATTTAGTGATCCAGGAAGTGGTGCAGGTGTAGTGTAAGCATGCAGAAATGTAAACCATAAAAAAAGGTTTACATTTTTGCAAACATAAAATCTGAGCCATGACAGCTGACCAAACACATGTATTATATTGTTAATATATGCCAATGGCTAAATATATAGCCATTGGCATAAAAAACCATGTACAAAATATAAAAAGAACATTTAATTTTTTTTTTCGCACTATCGTGAAGTTTAAGCCCAGGGCAGAGGTGCGGAAATGGGAATTCAAGGAAAATAGAAAAATATAAAATAAAACTGCAATGTAACACTTTTCATGATTTTCCCATAATAGTCAATGGCAGGCATGTTGCACCACACCATGGTGCAAGGGTTGCTAAGGGGCTGTGACAGTGTTTTGCATGGTAGCTAGGAATTAGTAGGCAATGCCATGCAAATGAGATGAGTAATAATGAATCACAGATTCCCTGCTGGTGTAAGGATGCACCTCACAGTGTAGCGTTATAACACCGAGGTGTGCCTTTGAGATAAAAATGACATCAAGAGAGGAGTGGGTCACCTTTGTTGTAAGCAGATTGGAACATTGCTAATCCAGTTTTCCCGTAGCTAAGCAAAGCTGCAGGAAAAGGATTTGTTGAACTGGCTATAGCTTTGCTTTGCTGAGAGCACTCAAGGTAATCGAGTATGCATGTGAACGGAGATTAAAACGTGCTTAAACTCGGTAAATGGGTTTGCGTGGTGCTCACTGGAGCTGAAACAGGAAGGATATAGGAAAAAAATAAGGAAATGCTGCAGGAGTGGGCCATCTACAACAGCTAACAAGGCTGCAAGCAGCTACATGCAGAACAAGAAAGGGGAGGGGCTGTACTGCAAAGAAAACGGTAAAGTGTCACAGCAGAACAAAGCAGAATTGCATTATATCAGCAACAAAACACATTTTGTAACACATGACTGGGTAGGGAAAGTACAAAACAAGAAAGTTGACAGGTGGATGCATGCCTGACAATGGGAGGGGATCCAGGTTTAAAAGTGAATTAAAGGGCAACAGATTAATCAAGGCAGGCAAGCATAACTCCGCACTACAGGCCCCACACTTGCAGTACTCACTGTAAAACACATAATTAAGATACCCTGCAGCTGAAATTGCTCATACACAGCCAATGACATCAGCAGCATCCATAGCACAATAGTATAAAATGTGAAAGCACCTCACACACACTTGTGTATTCCCATACACTCTGCACCATTGGTGTATACATACGGGGAACTTTTGATATGTACATGTTAGGGGCTGTCATACCTTTGATCCACCAGCATGCGTTGGAGACTGAAGGTGGTGTGGAGGATGATGCTGACAACTACCTCAGGCACCAGAGGAGGAGAAGAGTGTTCAGACCCAGGGTAACCTACCAGAGGCTACATGATCTGGAGATAGTAGAGTGTTACAGGGTGGACAGGGGCAACTTGTGAAGCTGTGCCGGCCACACCTCAGAGCCAAAACAGAGGGCAACCCATCCCAGTGGATACAAAGGCATGTGTAAGCCTGTGAATACTAGCCACAGGTACCTTTCAAAGGCCAACTGGGAATATCATGGGGATCTCACAGGCATCAGCATCCAGGGTACTTCATCAGTTCCTGCATACCATGTTACCACATGCCAATGAGTACATATACTTCCCCCAAATGCATGAGGAGATGGCCAGCAATATGTGTCTCTTCCACCGTGTGGCAGAATACCCAGAGGTACTTGGTGCAATAGACTGCATGCACATACACATCAAGTCATCACCCAGAGAGCAGGGTAGGCGCTACATAAACCGCAAGGGATACCCCTCCATCAACTGCCAGGTCATGTGCAATGCCCAGGGCATTATCATGGATTTGTGTGCTGGCAGCCCTAGAAAATATCACGACTACCACACCTGGCATGCCTCACAGCTGTATCAGGTATTTGCCAAGAGGGACATCCCAAATGGCCACCTGGTGGGGGATGCCGGCTATGCATTGGAACCGTGGATGATGACTCTCATCAGAAATGCACACACACCCATGCAAGAACACCATAATGAGGTACACGCACAAACCAGAATCATCATAGAGTCTATTTTTGGGATGCTTAAATCACAGTTCTGTTGCTTGGACATATCTGGTGGAGTCCTGCAGTACTCTCCAGGCACGTGTGCCCACATCTTCATAGTAGATAACATGCTACACAATATGATCCTGTGGAAACAGCTGCAGCAGGGACAGAATGGTAAAGGCCCTCACAGCCCACCACCATTGCCAAGGGCCCCACAGGCACACAGGTACTCAGACCACGAACACCCTGAGCCAGCCCCAATAGGCAGGCAGAGGCGTGCCCAGTATGCCCATGCCTTGGCAAGGAGGGAACCTATAGCACACACACTGACAGTGTAGGCACCTAGGGACTGACACCTTTTTCCATCTGCACACACAGTAAAAATGGATGGCACACACACAAGACTACCTGTAAATCATCATGTACAGACAGTCTACTGTATGCATTCAACATAGGCAGCCCTCAACTATTGCACATACAACTGCTATTGGCACAAGGTAAGTCAACACTCGAACAGTAAATTAAGCTATTAGCATGTGCTGATACTGTATGTACAGGTTCATAGGTTCATAGATAGGTACTTAGCTAACTGCCCAAGGACATTCATAAGCCTAGCCAAAATGTGTCAGCTTTTGCCACCCCATTGATTAATTAAGTGTCCCTATGTGGAGCAGAGTCAATGGCGGGATCCCTGGGATGTATCTACTGTTGCCCATCCACTCTTCAAGGTTTCTCTTGAAGAGTGTTAGTGAGGGGCTATGTATAATGTAATTAGGGATGTTGATCCAAAGCATGGGGATTTTCTGTGACAGGAATCTGTCCCTCCAGCATGTTCTAATTATTGTTGTGGCAAGGTTTAGCTCACTATAGCTTGTGGCTCACTGTGATATGGATTCACATAGGTGGAGCATATCCATTAAGCTTGAGTTGGACATGGCTTTGTTGGCCAGCAGAGATCATCTCTGAGTAAATGAGATGCCACTGAGTAAAGCAGGCATTTATTCAGTCTGGCTCCATAGGACATATGTTTGAGGCCAGTAATCCTCTTGGCGAGGTACATTCGTGGACCTTCCAGCTGTCGGAAGTGTCTTCTGAGTTACATCCCAAATGGGTTATCATACTCTATGATGGGACTGATGAGTGATGAGTAAAGGGGCACTATAACCTCAGTATGTCTAGATGTGAACCCTTTAGTAATCAGGTGGCCTGCATAGAAGGATGTCCTAACTACTTTGGAGATATGATTGTTAAAGGAGAGATCACTATCAACCTTAGTCCCCAGATCCCCTATTACCTCATCTGTATTAAGGTGGCTGCCACTTATGTGTTAATATGTGGGGGTTTAGTTTTTCCAGAATGGAATGTCCATGCAGTTTGTGGCACTTAGCTTGAGGTCCTGTTTTGGTCTCTGTGAGGCCCTTTGAAGGATGCTTGTGTCAGCTGGACTGTCAATTATGGCTCCCAGTTTGCAGTCATTACCAAATATGGTCTGCCATAGTCCACATTTGTTTGCCTGTACCTCTGAGAAGTATATGCCAAACAGTATGGGTCCCAGGACTGAGTCCTCTGGGACACCAGTTGTGACTGGTTAAGAGTTGGACCTGGAGGCTGCTAGTCTTACCATATGGGTTCTGTGTGTAAGCCTGTTGGCAACCCATCCTGTGATGTATGGGTTCATGTACAGGCTGGTGAGTTTATCAATAATACCTAAGTGGGGAACAGTGTCAAAAGCCTTGGTGAGGTCCAGGTAATATGTGTGAATCACCTCTCCCTTCATCTAATGCCTTGGTGACTGTCTGTAAGACGTCAAACAGGTTCAGTAGGCATGCTCTGCACTCAACCAAGCTGACATGGGTTGGGTAAAGTGCCATGAGGATGTGCTCCATAGCTTTGCAGACCAGGCTTATCAGGCTTATGGGGTGGTAGTTACCATGGTCAGCTGTGTTTCCACCTTGGTGGAGTGGAATAACCGTTGCTATGCACCATTGTGAGGCTAAGGTTGAAAAGCTTAATTAGGTGGGGGGGTGTAGTCCATCTTGTAGTGTATGCAAGACACAGTCTGGGACACCATCTGCCTCCACTGATGCTGTGTTTTGCCATTTGAGAGGGCAATTTCCACCTGTGTGTCTCTGATGTCTGGGATACTGTACTTTACGGGTATTGTTGTGGGCTCTTTAGGGGTGAAGTTTGCACTGAATGTATCTGCAAGGATGTTGGCGATATTAGTAGGCTCAGTATATTTTGTGCTATATTGCACCGGCTGTTTGTGTTACCACTTAGATCCTTGACACAGCCAAATCAGGCTTTGTGGTTATCTTTTGAATCTTTGCCTACTTTCTTGTTAGCTTTGGATGATTTCACGAGGGACCTGTGTTTCTTACTAATACTGGTCACGGATGTCTGCCCTTCTTGGGATTTGCTGTTTTTTCTGGACTACTGTCCTACTGCTGTTGTATTGCCTGTTTATTGCAGGGGTCCACCAGACTAGTGTCCTTGTCTTAGAGGAGTGAGTCTTGGTTTACCAGTGATGGCACGATCCATACAGCCTTGTAGGTGCTTATAGAGTGCATTTGTAAATCTTTCTGTATCTTGAGCAGTGTTTTCCGTTTCCGTGGGGGCTGTGAAACCTCTCACCTCTGTCTTTAGTATTGTGAAGTTAGCTGTAGGAAAGGTTTTCACTGTGGTTACCTTGGGTGGGGGAGATGGTTGGGTGCGGAAATCATCAGTGAATAGTTCATGGTCAGATCTTACCAGTGACTGGTTTACCTCTGCTGTAGTGCACCTGTTGCCCATGTTGGTGATTACCACTTCTAGTATGTTTCCACCTCTGGTTAGGGAGTTTACCATCTGATACACGGCATTTGAGGTGATAAATTCCAGGAAGCTCTGGGCCTGGAAGTGAGTACTCAAGTAAGTTTCCCAGTTAATGGTAGGGTAGTTGAAATCGACCAATACCAGGGTGTTCGGTAGGTCTGTCATATTTACCACTGTCTCCAGGTAGGTGGAGTGGTGGTCCTGGGTCATGGAGGGTGATCTGTAGCAGGCCACAGTTTGCACTGCAGTTGTGGCTGATGTTAGCTGCACATGGTTGATCTCAGAGGTATCATGCTGCCCCACTAACCTGGAGGTGTAGGTATCCCTGATGAATATGGATAGACCCCCTCCATGTCTGTGTCAGTCCATGTTCTGTGACCAAAATGTGTGGTATGGGTTGTAGTCCGGTAGTGCTGGTTTGCTCTCAGGAGCCTTAAAACAGGTTTCAGTTACTGCACAGATGTTGATGTTGTCCATACTGAGGAGTGCTGTGAGTGCGTGCATTTTGTGATTACAACTCCTGGCGTTGAGTAGCATAACCCTCTGATTTTGCTATTGTGCTGTTTACAGAGGTGGGATTCACCTGTGAGACTTGTCTAAAAAAGGCACCATGGGGGCGCCAATAGCCTTGGCCAGTATTCGAAAGCCTAAGGCTGACACACGCAAGCCGGTATCGTATTGTTGCATGCATGTTTCCATCTGTGCTTGTTTCTCATGTATCCTGTAGGTAACTTGCTGGTAAGCAATAGAAAGCCTTAAACTGATACAAATCTTCTAACTTCCAAGATAAGCTTTTGGAGTGATTAAGTATCAGTGTTCTGTATGTTCTTGCTGTACTTAACTGTTTTCTGACTACATGGTGATTTTTCACTGTATATTGTGATCTGAAAGCTCTGTTTAGTCACATATTATTTCTGTGATGGCCTGCACTTTAGAGGTTCACAGATAGGTAGTAGGCTATCTGCCCAAGTGCATTTAGAAGCATAGCTACAGTGTGTTGGCTTTCTCTGCACCATTGATGAAGTAACTGAGCCTCTGTCAAGCATAGCCGATAAAGTGATTCCAGGCAGAGTTGCTGGAAGCTGTTAAAGACTGGGGTGGCGGAGGGTGATAGGGGCACTTAGTGATCTAAAAAGGGCATGTTAACATGAAAAATCAGCACCATTCAATTTCCCCAACAGGTCTTGCAGCAATAAAACTGGAGGGGCTCCCCCTCCCCCTGGCTGCATGGTTCTGGGACACATGATCCCAGGGGTGTATGTTCTGTTACCCATTCACACATCAAGGTTTCTCTTGAAGTGTGTCATTGTAGGGGCTATGCCTAATGTAGTTAGGGATTTAATTTATAGTCTCTGATTTCATTTGTTATGTTTTGATTTCAAGAGTAAGTGAAGCTCAGTGGGTTTGCGCACCTCCGCCCTTTTCTTAGCCTAGCTTACACATAGAAATCATCTAAATAGGACATAGGCAGAAGCAATGTTAATGTCAATGGTGTAATGGTTAAAGCATTTCCATAGTATCTGTGCATTCGTGGCTCAAATCCTAATAAAGCCAGAGATGTTTTTCATGTTAAAAAGTATACCTTAACCACAGCTTGCATATTTAGGTAGTATTCTTCAGTATAATAAGCATTTGAAACACCCATATAAACCCATGTGTGCCGGAGAGTAAAGTCAACAGAGATTGTAATATTATGTAAGCACATAGTGAGATGTTACTTCACTGAAATGTATATATCTTGAGTAGTTAGCATATGTGGCCATGTTTGCACACACAGGTTATATGTTTTTAAATTTGGTTTAACCATGTTTAACTGCTGCTTTAATGTCACACAAACACTTTTAAACATGCTTACAACTGCTTAAATGAGCCTTATTCTGGAGTAAAAAACATTTTTAAAGCATCACAGTTCTTGAACCATGGACCATGCACACCATAGTCATGGGACTTATCAATAAGCCACCTGAGCTGTATACATGTTTTGTGGTCTTTAGACTACACCTTTTACTATGGGCATTCCACAGTACTGACCACAAATGGGAGAGTCACTTTGTGTACATATGTACAATACATTGTAATGTACTGTAGTTTGTGAATTAACATATACAAGTCTACATATGTATAACTGTTAAAAATTAATGCTATATATATATATATATATATATATATATATATATGTATATATATATATATATACACGTCAGTGATGTCTGCACACATATGTATATATATATATATATATATATATATATATATATATATATATATATATATATATATATATATATATATATATATATATATATATATATATACAGTTACATCTATAGCCATATATATAAACATCTATGAACACACTTCATGACACAGAAGCAATCCAAAAGAATTGAAGTGTACACAAAACACATGCAGCTCTGGTATTATAACTATTAATATTAACTTAATTCACCATAGAAGGGATGGTTGTTGTGTATGTGGAGATTGGGGTGGGGGAGGAATGATGGGTAATGAAATTATGCATCAAGGAGAGCCTGGGTTAGATATTCAATAAGTGAACTGGAAGGGTATACATGGAGTATGGGGACAATAAAATAAGGACACAAAACAAGAACCATTTTCATCCATAATACACCCTGTCAGGTCACATTGCAACACTTAATTCCACAAACATATGAACATTAACAAGTACCATACATACGTACACCAACTGACTGTCACATTTGTTTTCAGTAGTGAGGAATGCCCATAATAAAATATATATTCTAAACACCATGACATTTATAAATATCCCAGATGCCTTAGTGGTAAAGTCAGTAACTGTGGTGTTCACAGTCCCAGGTGCAAGGGCTGTTAATTTATTTTGAGGGACAGAATAAGGGCTGTTGGATGCAGGTTGATTAAAGTTTTAAGCAGTCGTAAGTGGTATTGTGTGGGTTTGTGTGACGGTAAGCAGCGCTTAAACAAGGTTAAATGGATAAGTGCTTCTCAGGTGTATCCTTTGCTTACCGTCAAGCAGACCACGGGCAGACTTGCTTACAACTGCTTAAATGTGCGTTAATCACACTTTCCTTACCAGTGCCTGCTCTGAGAGGTAAAATAATAACCATTTCCAGGATTAGAACCCGCAAACATGTATACCATCCTCAGAGTAACCTACCAGTTAACTACCTGATATGTACCTATGACAGCTGTGTATTCAGACAGGTTAAAACACAAAAGGGAGGATTGTGTGGAAATAGGACAAACCACCATGTACCCAATAAAAGGTGCATGATATATATATATATATATATATATATATATATATATAGAGAGAGAGAGAGAGAGAGAGAGAGATGTCGATATATAGAGATATACATATATATAGATATATAGATAGGTTAAAAACATCTACACATCTATGGAGGTACATATAAACGTATGCAATAATATATATTATATATTTATATCTATATCTATATACATATATATATATATATATATATATATATACATACATATGTGTGTGTATGCATTCACTATACAATCTCGAAATACTGAAATGTCGAATTTCAGTATTTCGAGACTGAATAGTCGAAAAACCACATAGATGAAAACCCACAATAAAGAACACTACAATAGCGACCATTCACACACACACACACACACACACACACACACACACACACACACACGCACACAAACCAGGACGTAATCACACACACACATACACCTACCTAACTAAACAAACATAACAACACACACAAACAAATTTACCCTACCTATAAGCAGGGGGGCAAGCCCCCCTGTGCCCTCCACACTCCCCCTACTTATATATTCTAACTCCGAGGTCACACTAAACACACAAACACACAACAAACACTACTGCACACACTCACACACACTAAAATCCCTACCCATTATCCTCAAACACACAACACTTACCTGAAACCCCAGATAAATCCACAAACTGCACCACACATAATGAACGTGACACTACGATAGCAACGGTTTCGACATTTGCAGATTCGGCATAGTGTAGTTTTGGTTAACTGCACTTTCCACTATTCAGTCTTGACGTACTGAAATTCGACATTTCAGTACGTCGAGATTGCCTAGTGTATCCATATATATATATATAGATAGATAGATATATACACACATACATGTGTGTATACAGCATCTGAAGTGTTCAAATCTGAGTATAACATGGAGCATAGCAATCACACATTCTAACACCCCCAAACAATATGAACATAACATATGAAAAGTATATGGCAATACACTATTACAAATATATTCTATGCGCATGAGCCAAATAGGGTTAGTCACCAACGCGACTACAATGACTGCATATATCCATGACAGAAATACACAGACATCTTTCATTTAGCAAAATATTATTACATTCCGATGTATTGCCAAAAGGATTCAAGGACTAGCATGACCTGCATGCTATACAGGAACATTTAACAGTGCCTTAATGACTCAGCCTGCAATTACCATAGTATTAGCCCACTAAGGGATAGCTGTTCACATAGGGAAAGAACACCCACACACATATAAAATATGTATAAAAGCAGTTCCTACACACCTACATCTGCTATGTACACCCACCAACATCTCTCCCACACCCAAACTAATTACAGCAATACATACTGTCATACCATAACCAATTATTCACCCTCTGTACGACATCTGCTAAAACCTTGACATACCTGGACAGAGACACACTAGCATGGCCCTATGTGAAATAGTTGTTGTTATACAATGGACCAGCTGCTGATGTTACAGGGTTTGTTTGAACTAATCCTGTTTCAGAGGGTTGAAAAGTAATTACACCAGGAAGTGTTACCAATTACTGATTATCAGCACAGTATGATACACATTTACACCAAGCTAAAGATGTCTGGTGAGCACACTGTAAACCCCCTAACATACAGCCATACAGCCTTGAGCTGGTCAAACATCCTGGCCAGACTGAAACATATGCAGAAGAATTAGGTACAGACAAACCCTGCACAAGTAGCAATGTTCAGAAATATAACAGCAGTACTCACATTTAGACCAAATCGTCTAGGCATTACACACAATATATTTGTGTTTGTCTCCATACAGCTGTTGCAATAGCTTTCAGACAACACTTCCAGGCTGTCTTACTCACAAGTAAGGCAAAGGGACAATGCACAAGTGGAGTACTCAGTTATACTCCACTGTTGCCATGGTATTGGCTAATGGAGTAGCTGCACAGCTGATGTGCATGTAATTAACTACTTCGGAACACCAATTGGTGATCAGGATAGCACATGTTACTGATCTCTAACTATAAAAGGATGCCTCATCACACATTCAAACCATCTGTATATACCTGCAGAACAGTACAAAATTCCCAACAGAAGATTGAAACACAAACTGAAAAAGATTAAATATCAGTCAATAACACCTCCAGTTACCAAGAAGGTATGTATAACCTTTAGTATGTCTGTGTATGTAGTGCCTGTTCTGTAATAATTACAGTGCAATCAATGCATATAGTGGAAATAGCTATCTTGTAGTGATGTATTGTTGTGCAGTAGCAATGCTTGTAGTATTCTATGTGTGTATTGCTGTAAGTCACAAGGCAAACTCCTCATACAGCACAAGGGATGATATATATGGTCTTGGAATTCACCAATTCTTTTCCAGCCACTGTCAGTGTCAGGGTTGGCCCAACAAGTATGTGCTATAACAGGGGATAGTATATATTGATATACTGTAACAGTAGACATATGTATGGGTGTATTATTGAGATGAACATTTCAAAGGTGGGCTTACTGTGCAAATATGGTGTGCATTGTGGGATATTGTGCCAATAACTGTGTAATGTGCAGTATTCTAGGCAGATCTGTATTCCATTTTACATAGCATTTCTGTTATGTTATGCAAACATTAGTTATGTCTATTGGCAATTACAATGCTCAGTAACAGGATACATATGAATTATAGTCATCTGACAGTTTAGCAGCATGATAACAAAGAAAATTGGAAGAGCTAAGTAACTATCCATGCACATAAGACATGTAGTATCCACCTCTCTAGTATTATTTGCAAGTAATAACAGCTGTGCATGTGTACATGTTATGAAAATGTGTAGTGACCCTTGTTACAGGGCTGGACCAAATGGCTATGTGCACAACTACATAGAGTGGATATTGAGAGTAGAGATACACTGGTTGAACATTCAGGTTTGTGTAGCCTAACCTCTCATTGCCAACCTAACAGCCACTTGCAAATACTGTATGTAAGGTTGTGCACAGTACTAGTATTGAAACCAGTTGCATATCCTCTTTAACTCCAGTGTAACATCTGCAGTAGGGGTGTAAGATGTAGGAGATCGCTGCCCATGTATAATAGCTGCTTCATAGGTGATGGCTTACACTATCTGATTATATCCTGATCATGTTGATAGTGGCAGCAGAGTCTATTGATACTTGACTCTGTTTGGGGAGTGGGTGTCCGTGCCCAACAAAACTCATGGTTCTGGTGGATATGCGAGTATATACCCAGAAAAGGATACAGACCTGTTGACACTTGCATCATCTGTAATCAGATATCAGGATGTGATGTGCTTCTCAGATGAGGATTGCTGCTAAAGGTAGCTACTATGTTTCTATAATAGCCAGTGTTGTCATGTCCATAACACAAATATTTATGTGTGAGCATCACTGTCTAAAACATCTTCATAAGCAATAAGTAAACTAAATACAGTACTTGGTACTTGTAGTACTGAATGCTCATACAGGCATGTCCACTAGTCAGCTACTGGTGTTTACTAATGTCAGCTTTGTGTATGTGGCCATCCTGGGGGAATGTAATTTCTATGCCATGTACACTGCCAAACCCACCTAACACCACACCCCACACATTGTCTTGGATGCAGCTACAGGGTTAAGCTGGAAGGCAGTCCAGTCTACAGCCATGACTGAACTGGACAGTCATGAGGTGTAGGTTAACACATGCATCTCATCACCACAACCAACACATACCCTTACCAGAACACAGTAAGGACATCTACACATACCACGGAAATCACACACATTTACAGAGGCTTCTAAGTATCTGGCCAAGCAAGAGACCTCCCAAGCTGGAACAGACAGACAACATAATACACAAACTGTATGACATAGTTTACCAAATTGTGCCACCCCTCAGAACACATGGCCAGAAACATGCCCAACAGTACTCATTTGTGAGTGCAAACTCTGCCACTATGTTGCACACCAAGCTATATAAGGGCAAACATACTGTCAGCTGCCTGTCTGCCATGATTAGCCACATACCCATACACTTAGACCACCTTTTGAACTATACACATGGCTCTGGCATATTCCATGTTGTTGTGCAGGACCTGTGATGCAGTAGCCTGGACTGCATGAAAATACATATGTAGGAACTGTCAGGTCTTGTAGCCCATGCAGGTATATCTCAAGGCCTGGGTAGCATTCGGCCATTGGCCAGAATGATACTGCAGTACAGGGACAAAAAGATTGTATTCCACAATTGTCTAATGTACTGGTGTAATTCAAAGGGTATCCAGTATCTCTCTGCCTGGGATAAAATGGTTGACAGACCATGATGCTTTGCCAGACAGGGCTTGCACCTGTCACCCCTGGGAATCTAGATACTGGCTAGTGCCTTCATCATGCAAAGTTCAAGTGAAAGTCTACTGCTGTAACAGAGACAGCCAAACAATAAACTGTGGGTTTCGCTACTCAATGATACATTTCAGAAACTCAATATGGATGCACTTACATCAATCCTTAACATGGAGAACATATCTGTGCAGTGACTGTGATATGGTTCAACACCCCGGAGAGCACCCCTGCATGACCATGTTATAACACATACCTCACCTCTTGGCCATTATCCTTTATTGGAACACACAGGCCGCAGGTGTGTCCATTTTCCTGAAGGATATGTACACCCCCACGCTAGTTGCACTTGCATAACTTCAGATGCATTATGCTGAGCAGCTACCTTTGTGCCAAAGTGGAATCCAATTTGCACCTTGCAACAGATCACCCACCGTGCCTCAGAATTCCAAACTGTCATGTTGTGCTGCAATGGGGAATATTAGGTTTGAGACAGAAAACCATAATAATGGCTACTCTCAACTATCCTATTATGAACTGGGAAGACTCCTCATGTACCAACACCTGTGCTCAATGCATGTTGGATTTCATTGACCCCAATGACTTGGATCACCATATTCACACAAACAGGGCTAACAGTACGCTACACATAGTCAGTCTTCAAAGCCAATGTTATGCTTCTTAAGAGCAGAGTGATGACTGTCATGGCACCCATGCAGATGGACAATGCATGTGCAAATCCTGAATCTTACACAAATGCACTTTAAGCACTCACATAAGTGCAATGATTGTGCCATTGAAATAGAACCAAGATTCAACCAAACACAAACAGGAAGGCAAACAGGTGATACCCTGCCTTAAACTGTACCACAGAAGGTAGTAACTGTTGCAAGAGTGAACACACATGAGTGGAGGTGATCCCTGGTCAGCCTCAGTAAGATGCAGATACACCATATAAAACCACACAAAGCTACTGTGAAACTAATCAGCCACATATTATGAGACCAACCACAAAACATTCTATAGCTGTGTCATGAATCGTAATGGCAACAACAAGACCTGCTGTGCTTCACAGCACTATGGCATGAGAAGTACTGCACCTACAGAAATAGCACTTGTTTATCCAGATAGGGTCTTGGATAACCTAAACCCACTCTCACCTCCCACCCAACAGGTACACATATTTATATATCCATGTACACTACAGAGCCCCTGTAATAATAACAACTATGCAGGTACAAGCTGCACTCTCTAAAGCCATACATACAGCTTGCATGGGACCTGTCAATATCCCAGGGTGTATTTTACACAATTGTCAGAACAATTTGCTCTCCACATACACATCATGTTCAATCATAGCTTCATGTTAGGCTGTGTACACACTGAATGGTGCACAGCAACAATTATTACACCCCACAAAGAGGGAGTCACCACTGATAATGGGAAATAGTGCACTTCTACCCTGCTGAGTCTGGTCTGTAAGGCCATGAACCTTGATCAACTTATTTGATGTAGTCAGTACAGATATAGATGACAGTAAGGTTGAGTCACACAGCATATCATGACCTTACCAGGTCTTAGAACACCATCACCCATACTATGTTCCAGCTACACTCAATAAACTAGGTGTATATTCCTGTGTCACAGGATTGGTTGGCAACTGGACTGCCGGCAGAACCAACACTACAGAAGGTGTCTGACTAATACACGCACATCAAACCAGTGCCAGCTACAGTAATACAGGGTTCATTCCTGGTACTCCAACTCTTTGTTATCTATAGCACACAGACTAACACAGAAGGCATCTGCCTATTGAAGTTTGCAAATGACTATGAGCTAGGAGCAATAGTTGACTCAATGAGTGCTGTGTTCAACATACAGAAGGGCCTTTGTGGGTCAGATGTGTGGTGTGTGATGTATGGCCACAATCTGACAGCTAAGTATTGCATTGACATCCCCTATGTTAAAAACCCTGTACCCATGAACTACCACCTAGGCAGCAGACAACATAATGGACACTGTGTGTGTATGTGATGCAGCTGGACAGTAGTCTTTCCTTCGATAGTCACTTCACCACACCAGTCAGGTAGTCATAAGTGGCATCCCTAATCATGACAGGGTGCCATCCATGAATATAGACATCATTGTTCAGCGATACTCAATGCTCAGGTGACCCATAATAGATCACATATTTCCTTTAAGGGTTATTGGCCATGTTTAGATGGCCTACACCAGCCTTCCCAAACCCTAGCTCCACTATGTAGCATGATGCCTTCCCTGAATAAAGCCATGTCCAACCCAGAGATGTTGGACATGCAACACTCACACATCCTGATTTCAAATAAACACATACTTCATGGACATCCACCTTTCTGGTGCAAGGATCATAACATGCCTGACATATCCCTGTCCCATACAATTTACATACTCTTGTCATACTATGCATCCCTATCCAGCAAAATTGCACATTTCCCCTCTTTGAAACATGGTGTGATGACCGCATGGCAAATATATCAGTAACCCTGTAGATCAGTTCTGTGGCACTGCTTGAACTGGCCACTGAAAGTTACCTGTTTGTTGGCTACAGCTAGGTAACCTTTCAGCCTAGGCTCATAAATGACCCAGGGCATATAGCCTACTAGTTCACTATGACCATACATGCTATAGTTGATATCCAGCCCTGCAAATACCATCAAGCTAGCCATTATCCCACGTGTTTCAAATGTGCAACACAGGTAATACATGGCAGGATGCTATACTGCTGTACAGTGCCATGTAGATGTATATGGCAAAACACATACATGTGAAACTTTCCATGAGCAAGTCTGCAGGGTCACAGGTCATGTCCCTTAAGGCTGTGCATGACTATATATGTGACATATACAAAGCATTAATGTGAACACATCCAGGCATGTGCTGATAGGTAAAGACACCAGTGCAGGCAAATAGACATGCCCACATCAAGAAAACATCCACATGGAGTATGAGCAATGTCATCACTTGACACACACATATATGGTGATAACATCAAATCACCAGTAAGTGTCAAATGTGTGTGTTAACATGTCAGTGGTGTTAGTGTCATGCAGATTTGCAAAGACATATTTGTAATCATAACAAATGTGATACACATGTATGTGAAGCTGTACTTCTGTACTTCTCTGTGAGTTACTGTGACCTGTCCCCATCATTATGTTTTCCAGGTATGCCACATACCAGGCTCCCACCATACACCTGCTTGGAGGATGAGGTCCTCATTCCATACCTCCTTGACAACCTTGAAACACTCTTCAGCCATGTGCCACAGGATGCACAGCAGTGGGATTCCCAGTGACAGGAACTTTGCAAGAGGGTAAATGATGTTGGCGACCACAATCGCACCTATCAGCAGGTGCGCCAACACTGTGCCAACCTCATTAGATGGGCAAAACAGCATGCAAATGCAATCACCAGGGAACAAGCTGCAACAGGTGGAGGGGCCACTCACCCAGCCCCCACTCACACGTACTGAGGGCTACTGGCCAACCTGGGGGCACCTGCAGAACTCCATCCACAAGCTTTAGCTGGAATTGTGGAGGTGGGTGTCTCACAACCACTGAGCTGGGAGTTGCCTGGTAAGTCACTACTGCACATAGAACACAACTATATTTCATATAGTTACATGTGTTATTGCACAATATTTAAGTAACATCATATGCAAGGCATGTATGCACATGTCACATACTATAGTTTGCTACTCTGTGTATGCACAGATGTGCATAATCCATAGTATAGTCTATTGTACTGGCTTATGTGCTAACATGCACATTGCACCCTGTAGCTATCACACAGGTGTGGATAATGACCTTACTGCTGTGACACTCCTATTTAGGTACCGCTGGCATTTCACAACAACAGCAGCCTGTTGCAGGTGAGATTGTTATTATTTATCAGGCTTGATAATGCACAAATCATATTAATTGCATGCTATCTGCCATGTGGCCATTTAACACACATACACATAATGTATGATGGTATGACTGTCGCACAATGTCATGTGCTATCTGACATGTCCATGACATTTTGTGGGCTGAGGGCAACACTGGTTAACTATCCTGCAAAACATGATATCTTGCATCCCAAACATACCACCCTTTGTCTGCATAACCCTGTCCTCAGTCGAGCATATGACATCTATGGGTGTATGTCATATGGGACAACACAGACATTTGGAATAGATGTCCATCACAACCAATGGACAAAACATGTTTACACATGGCCATGGAGGGTGGCCAGAGACATGAAGCAACACGCACAGTAGAAGGGATGTACATGTGCGTACACCTTGTTGCACATTGGCACAACACAATACAACTATGGCCTTTGTGTAATGGTGATGTTGCAGATGTGACACACTAAACATCATATAGGCCTGTGCACAGCTTGTGTAGGCATGAAATCACACCATCACATAACATGTCTTGAACATCTTGAGTGTGTCACGACATGAAAGCTTTCACCTATACAGTATCCAAATACATGCATGTGTTGCACAACATACACATACAACCACATCAGGCCACAGATACAGTACATTCACCTTGCTGGTGTCAGACATCACTGTCATGCTTGCTCCTCATGTGTGTGAGGTACACAGATGGCATGTGGGACATGGAGTACTGCTAAGTTAGCCATGTCTGGGCATAGTTGCCAGGCATCAGCAAAATGGTTGCAGATGTGCAGGGGTGTCATCTGTATACCCTTCAGTGACCTGTGTCACACATTCCACATTAGGATTTAGTCTTTATACACCTCAGTGATGTGGGTCACATTCCACATTAGAAATGTATTGTATCTCTACACAGTCATGGCTATGAACTGTGTTTGCAACTTACACTGTATGGCAATAGTGAAGCCACATGATGCCCCGCAATGGCTATGCACATCAGATCCATGTGCAGTATGTCACTGTATATCTGTAGGGTGGACTTACAACATTGCGTCAGCTGAAGGTCCATGTTTGTATAACATGTACCTGCATTGGGACACCATTACCTCACTGTATATTTGAAAGGACACCATTGTGTTAAACATGTATGCATGTCATTCAACACGACATCAGAAGACATGCCATACTACATGTGATTGGCAAGGCCATATGCCACACATCAGGCTGGTGTACTGTTAACCTGTGCTGGTCTGTGGCACCATTATAAAGTAGGGACAGCCATGTCAAATATGTGTGTACAGCCACATGCACATTGACTGTAGACTCAGATCAGGGGTAAGCAGAATAATGGTAAACAGACATGCACTGCTGTGGGGGAGATATGCAAGCTAGGGCTCAGGCAAACATAGTATTCACTCAACATACCCTTCTGCTCATGTTCTCGTCACACATGGGGGCAGTGGCCAACACAAAGCATCAGTGGCAGATGTACACAGGTCAGTGATGGTCTGTTAAAATGTGGAGTATGTTGCACAAAACATGGCAGTGCAGTGCAATGGTGCATAGTGCATGCATTGTGTTGCAGGTTTGGGGCATGACCTACTGACACAAATGGTGCAACACAGGAATGTATGCTAACTACTACTATAATTGTGCAAGGTGCATGCCTTCTGCTATAACACATGCATGGTGTTGCGTGCAATACAGGAATGTATGATAACTACCACTATAATTGTCTAAGCTGAATGTCTTCTGCCATATCACATGCATGTTGCATGCTGCTGGGAGCCATATCATGTGTCTCTGTCTGTGTCTGTCTGTGTGCCTGTGTGTCTATTTGTCTGCACTGTGTTGTATAACTTGCAATGTACAGTTCTTGTCTGCCCCTCACAAGTGTTGATGTAGGTGCGTTGCCCTCCTGCAGTCCACCTGATGTTAATGTCCCCAGAGACTCTAGCAGTGATGATGAAAGTATGATTGAGGCACAGTCAGGGTTGTCAGGGGCTGAATCTGTGCCATTGTTTGCCATTCCACCTGTATCCCCCTCATCCTCACACACAGTTCTCATGCCTACACATACCCCATCACCAGTGACCATAGAGGAAGGACAGTTGGAGGGTAGTAGCATGGAACAGGAATGTGTGGAGACTATGGAAGGTGTGCCTGCACACCATGATCCCAGCCAACTGACTGGTGATGCCCCACACAGACATGTGCCCAGGGCTGCTTGTAGGTGGACTTTTGGCTAACATGCCTCTGCAAGACATAGCACATATGCTGGTTTCACCAGACATATGTTTCAGGCTATAATGGAGGCACAGGCACATGCTGAATGGCACAACAGAGAAGGTCTGAGGCTTCAGAGGGCTGCTGTCCATTATTTAACTGAGAACATCCAGGCAATTGCAAATGCTCAACATCATCTTGCAGATGTTTTAGATAGACGATTGGGTGACATGGTGGGAATCATTGACATTGGCATGTCACTCCTCAAGCGTGGAATGTCTGTGCTGGAATATCTGGTGGGAGTGAGGCATCGGGCACGTGGACGTAGGCCAGCTACATCACCTGTTGAAGGTCTACGTGAACATGCTACATCACATGGCCACTCCCATAGTGGTGGTAGCAGCAGTAGTGCAGCTGGTGCTGTGCTGTACACACCAGGACACAGTAGTCCATGTGCACATGATCCTGGATGGTCCCAACAGGGAACACAGTTCCAGTGGACATGTGTCATCAGACAGTACCCAATCAGGACCTCTGCCTGGTAGTGCCTGTGCAACCCCTGGCAGGAGCAGGTCACGTGGCCATGGCCGGACACAGTGAACTGTAAAACCTGCCCTGTACAGTCTGCAGCTGTCAATAATACCCCTGTGTAGGCCAGCCACATGCCAGACCTGTGTGCATACATACACACACACACCAGTAACAAATGTAGGGCACCTCAGCACACACATGCATAACATCCACACATGCCCAATAAGATAAAAGGCCCTAACCCACACACATGATGTCATCCAATGGTGCAGCCTAGGCCTCTGGCAAACATTATCACCCTGTGCATATGATGATTACTGTACCGCATCCCTGTCATCCACACCATTAGTGCAGGGACATGCTCATATGGTCTGATGCACAGGGTGAACATACTAGGAAGACAATTGTAGATTACCATTGCTGAGTAGTGTTGACAGGCAGCAGACATACCATGTACTACAGTTTTAGAATGCATTTTGTACTTTTGACAGTATGTATCATGTGTAACAACAGTAACTGTATGTTGATCTTAATGTTCTGCCTTCCTCTTTCAGGTGTAATTGTATATGCCAGGGATGTCAGTGTCTGCGGTTAGTGTCCCATATGTAAATGTGACTACTCACAGGTCTATATGACAATACCTGCATGAACTTTGTAGCTTCCACATCATAGTTATAATCTCCCAAGTTTCAAACATGTTTACTGATCTAATGATCCAAGAGGATGATAGCTGTGTAGTAAGCTACTGTGGCCAGAGCCATCGCATCCATAGTGGGTGACATCACAGGTATAGTTACCTGGAGCGGGGAGGAGGTAAAAGAGTGGTTTAGCAGATGACAAGGGTAAAGGCCAGTGGAAAAAGTGGTTTCTCATTGGGAAGCAGTAATACCCACTCTCATGACAGGATGCAAATACATATACATGGATTCACAGACACAGTAACACACCCACATACTTAGGGATTCATAGACATAGTAACACACACTCTGACACAAACACAGTTGCCAGTGTTGAGATGAGAACCCCTGCCTATGTTCAAATCATCATTTTAGTACTACGCAATTACAAGATGCGCCACAGAGATTACACATGTACAAGTAGTCAGAATGGCCTAAGATCAAGGACATCAACAGGGATACTAGAATGCGGTGAGTGTATGTGGGGAGGGGGGTTCATCAGTAGGCTAAGTAACAACAAACCTCACCCCAGGGTGTACATGTTTACAGGCAGTTAGAATGCCATTCTAAGATTGATGACATCAACAGGGATACTAGATTGCATTGAGTGGATGGGGGAGGGGGTCTTATCATTTCACTATAGTAAAATACAGCCTCACTCCAGGAACCAAACAGCCATACATACATACACACACACACACACACACACACACACACACACGCACACACACACACACACACACACACACACACACACACACATTGGGGCATTCACAAAGATATACACCTATGTTGCACACATACAGACACTTGACATGTGTCAGATTCAAACTCCTGCCTATGTCTTGCTTTCTACACTTCACTCTGTACAGATGTCTACAACAATGTACAGTAGAGTGAAAAACATTTGGGATGTATTCCCCACCATATGTGACATATATGGACATACACACACCGACACATGCCAGTAATGTGAATCAAACACCTGCCTATCTCATGATAGGTATTACAGAGTTATTATCACACACCCTACAAAGCACAATGACTCTTTCCTTTGCCAACTGTGCTGATATATGCACAGGGGAGGTGTTACTGTTACAGGTGTCAAGAGGTTTGCCTTCAGTGTCACCCTTACTGTATTCTATGTTGTGTGTCTTCCCCTTCAATTAACAAAACCATAGCTTAGCAGTTACACAGGTTATTGTAGGAATGGTTGTAACACACCTGTGAGTTGTCCTCAGTAATCATTCATCTGCAAAGTAGCCTCACCACTTAGTAGTTATGTCCAAATACCTGTCCATACCTAAAGTACAGCTTACTGTACTTTGAGCATATCACCATATACAATTGGCAATGTTGAGGCTGCATTGCAATTGCATGATGTACTAAGACAACAGTCACCTTCAAACATCAGACACTGCACATGCATGGAATGTAAACACACATCAATACATGTACATATATGCAGTCTCCATCAGTAAGTGGACTAGCATGTCATGAGGATACATTCCACACCTTCCCCACACCATGTGTGAAACCTAGCAGAGCATTACACCATAATGGATGTTGTATTCATGTACTGGTAGGACGCACAACCACCTTCACTGAGTAGCTAAGTGTACATTTATGCCAACAGCACATATCAGCAAGGCACACACACAGCAATATGCCATGTCATGATCCCACAAACTGTTAGTTGACAGTTCCACTGTGAAGCCAGGGCACTGTAATGGTCAACAGTGAGCACATCTTATTTGCCACACACGCATCATATTTGCCACACACACCTCATGATTAATGGAAGAATGCCAGTAATGTGCTCTGTTTGAGCTAGGTATTACACTTATTCAAGCATGTGCGAGGTCTGTGGCTTGTAAACATCTCACCCCAGCATGTTCTGGCTATTGTGGTAATAAGGTTAATGTCCAGACAGCACAGCATGCATGGCTTGCAATTGTTGACATGGGGTATATGTAGGAGCTGTGGGTCACACATGGCTGTACATGTCATGGACATATCACCTGTAACTACTCAGGAACATATAGAACATAGTGGTATTTCCCTGAGTCTGTCAATACAGGCCATGATTGTAGGTCCTATGATCTTGTTATTTGGGTATGTTTGTAGGTCTTGCATTTGGTGGACATGTCTAATGACATACATACCACATGGGTTGTTGTATGATATGATAGGTGTCATGGGTGTTCAGAAGAGAGGGAATATTACCTCTGTCACCATATATATCAAACCTTATGTACTGTTAGCATTCAGCAGCCATGGACCTATCTTCCATGTGCATGTGTGTAATGAATGTAGCCACCTGTATGTACAAGTGTCAACAACAGCTATTGTATTTTCATTTATTTTGTATGAGTGTGGGATGTACATATCCAGGGCAGGTACAACTAGGTCATATCCAACCATGAGGGTGTTGTTTACTGGTGTACAGAAACAGTCAACTATGTTAATGCTGACAACATCCGAGGGACCCTGGTATGTGTACAACTGGCCTGGTTACAAACAGTGGTATTATTGCATTGCATAACACATTATGCAACTGTGTCAGTACATGGCTACTTTGCACAGTTGATGCAGGACTAGGTACAGTCCACCAGTTGAAGGTTATTTGGTGTTGTACTATACTATTTCATACCACATTTATGGATGTGTGTTGGTAGTCTGAGGACATGGTGGTGGATGTATATGAGGGTACAACCTAGAATGCAGTTTTGCCACTGTCACCTGTACCTGACTCATCTGTGATACATTATGTTGGAGTAGTGGTCTTTAGTTATGAGTAGCCTTTATGAATATGTGGACACCACCACCTGGAGTGGTCCATACACTTGTTATGACCCACATGTCTGGATCTGAGTTATATGGTGGTAGTGCTATTGTGCACTACAGAGCCTTCAGCCAGGTGTTCCTCACTGCACAGATGTCAGTATTCCCCATTGTAGGTTCTACATTGACAAATGGATTACGAAAGCCACACATCTAACACTGGTTAGCATAAGCATCCAATGCAATTTTCTTGTAGGTGTCAGGGTGTTACTTCTGTACTTAGGATATTTGCCTTGGAATGGCACTATATGGGTAAATGTGACCTAGGTATTATCCACACTCCCTTGAATTGTGGATGCATGTGATCTGTGACAAAGGCTTGTCTTCTTTCAGTCATGTCATCCCAGAATGACAGACACTGGACAACCTCATAATTACAGCAGGACATTAGCTCATTGGTTTGATCAAGCAGTTGCCACTCGTATCATGACATCACTGCAAGTGGCAGTATTGTGCTTGGTAACAAATGCTACATCTAAGGTGACGGACAGCAGCAGACGTTGTGTAGATGACCAATGTCAGATATACTTAGTGGAGTGGTCCTGCTAATAGTGACAACTACTAACACAGCCGGGAGAGGTCATCTTGCCACCTGCACCTCAGTACCATTAGACAATGGGGCTCACATATTATGCTTGCACATGCCACTGTTCCAAGTATAATGCCACTGTCCACAATCTGATATCAATGTATGCCTTTCAGGGCAGCAATGTGTGTGACACATGCTGTACTTTGCATCCACCTGTGTGTCCCAGTTAACCAATTGTCTGTCACTTCCACACATACATGATTGTGTATACTTCACATATATATGGCAGTACTTCATGTACATGTATGCATGTGTATCACACAGCACAGACGCAGATATATCATTTACGTGCCACATACAGGTATCTGGTAGTAAACCTGTATGATGTGCATATATACTGACAGTTAAGATGTACATAGCTGTAAACCTGTGTATTTACAATAGGAGTCCATTACAATGTGTTCTGTACATCTAAGTGTATGAGCATGCACACTGTGGCCTTCTGTGGTTAAAATCAGAGTGCATCCCAAACAGCCCTGTGCTACTAAGTGCATGAGAGTATCCACTGCCATCTTGTGTAATTTGAGTCAGTGCATCTAAACAAGCCCTTTTTTGTTTCTAAGTGTATGAGCATGCCCAGTATAACCTTGTGTAGTTGTAGTCAGTGCATCCCAAATGGCCCTGTGCTACTAAGTGTATGAGCATGCCCACTGTCACCTTGTGTAATTGGAGTCAATGCATCCAAACAAGTCCTGTGATTCTACGTGTATGAGCATGACCACTGTAACCCTGTATAGTGATAGTAGTTGTCCATTTCACAGAGGGGCATCCTCCAGTTCAGGGCTTACTGTGCTACAACTATACCTCTCAGGCCTACCTATGTCTTACCTGCAGATGATGTGTCTTGTTTGTGCATACTGGTTGTAATGGACTCCTACTTTAAAATACAGGTTTACAGCTATGTACATCTTAACTGTCAGTATCCCTGTTGATGTCCTCAATCTTAGAAGGGCATTCTGACTGCCTTAAAATGTGTAATTTCTGTGGTGTGTCTCATTACTGCATAGTACTGTAATAGTGATCTATAGATAGGCAGGAGTTCTGATCCCACCACTGCCAACTGTGTGTGTATGTGGGTGTTAGTAAATGCCTGAGTGTGTTTGTGTGTGTGTATTTGTGTCTGCATCCCGTCATGAGAGTGGGTTTTACTGCTTTCCAAAGAGAAACCACCTTTTGCACTGGCCTTTATCCTTGCCATCTGCTAAACCACCCTTTCCCCCCTCCCCACTGCAAGTAATCAGTCCTGTGATGTCACCCAGCTCAGACGCAGAATCAGATTAAGTGTAATTGTATGGGTTCTGTGGCACATACCCCAACTGCATACTACTCTACTAGTTACCTTTACATAGGCAAGACTTGTAAGCACAATACTGGCAAGTGTGTGTGTGTTTGTGTGTGTGTGTGTGTGTGTGTGACTACCCTGTAGCCAGGCATACACATATGTTATGTCTTTTAACATGCTGCACACCATGGTAGTCATCTGTGGTGAGTGGAGTCTACAAATTATTACATAGTTAGGAATAGCAAAGAATAGACAGTAAAGAATGATTACTGTTGAGTATGATATTTTCCTGTGCCACTGCTGAGCAGTGACAAAGAAGTGGTCCCCGGGGTGTATTTCCATACCCACCATCCCCCCACCCAAACTCCACAATCCCCGGGGTATATTTCCTTAGCCATCATTCCCCACCCCAAACTCCACATACACAACAACCACCCCTTCTCTGGTGAACTGATTAAGATTTAAATGTTATAATACAAGAGTTGCCTCTATTTTGTGTGCACATCAATTCCTTTGGAACCCTTCTGTGTCACAAAGGGTGTTCAGACATGTTTATATATATATGGCTATAGCTATGTCTGTGTATATGCATATATATATATATATATATATATATATATATATATATATATATATATATATATATATATATATGTGTGTGTGTGTGTGTGTGTGTGTGTACACATCCTGTAAGTGCATATATGTATGTAATATTTAGTTATAACTGTTGTAGATATTAGACTTGTCTATGTTGTTTCACACAGTACAGTACATTCAAGGGTACTGTACATATGTACACAAAGTGACTGTCCCATTTATTTTCAGTACTGTGGAATACCTGTAGTAAAATGTGTATTATAAAACCGATGAAACATGTATGCAACCCAGATGGCTTACTGGTAAGTCCAGTGACCTTGGTGTGCATGGTCCAGGGTTCAAGACCTGCAAGGGTTGTTGATAATGTCATTTAGGACTGAATAAGGCACTTTTAAGCAGGTGTACATGTGTTTCTGTGACAGTAAGCAGTGGGTACACAGTTAAAAGACATGTACAACTCACAGTACACTTGAAATGCCCTTCTTTGGCAATCCTGCTGATGTCACCCACCTAGAAATACACCTTTGGGAGTGCAGTAAACCAGTAATCTATGTAGCGTGTCCTGTAACTGTGTAATGCTGTGGTGTGGTAAGATAGTTTGGTAGGTGTTCCCATCCCAGATTTGCCAAGTGTGTGTGTCTGTCTGCCTGAGAAAAGAACAATGCTTTTTAGAGTATGCACACTCCTTACAATTCATATACTCAGCTTTGGCAAGGATGCTGATGTCACCCACCTAGAAATACACCTCTGGGAGTGCTGTAACCTAATAATCTCTATAGGGTGTCCTGTAACTGCATAATGCTGTAGTGTGATAAACTAGTTTGGTAGGTGTTCTAATCCCCAACTTACCAACTGTTTGTGTGTCTGTCTGCTTGAGAAGGGAACAATGCTTTTTAGAGTACGCACACTCCTTACAATTCACATACTCAACTTTGGCAAGGATGCTGATATCACCCACCTAGAAATACACCTCTGGGACTGCTGTAACCCAGTAATCTCTGTAGCGTGTCGGGTAACTACGTACAGCTGGAGTGTGATTTATAACTGTGGTAGGGTTCCATCCACAACCGTGGCAGTGATGTATGTGTTTCAATGTCTGTGTAGGGAGCAATGCATTATAGCCTACTCACTCCCAGGACATTTACAATGCCCTAGTTTGGTAATCCTGCTTATGTCATTCCTTGTCAAATACACCTCTGGGGAACAAGTTCCCTAAGAATCCTAATGGTGCGTCCTATAACATCCCCATGCAGTAGTGTGATATAAATCTTGGTCATGGGTTCTATACCCACACATGTCAGTTGTGTGTGTCTCACTATCTGTTTTGTGAGGAATGCATTTTGGGCTAGTCACTTGCAGGAAATTTGAAATGCCCTACTTTGGTAAACCTGCTGATGTCATTCCTTGTAAAATACACCTTTGGTGATGGGGTAGCCCAGTAATCTCCATCACACGTGCTATAACTGTGTAATGCTGTAGTGTGATAAACTAGTTAGGTAGGAGTTATATTCCAAGACATGTCAGGTGTGTGTATGTGTTTGTGTGTGTTTGTCGGTCATAGCCTGTGTGGAGGTGGCTGTGAGTGTCTAACCACTGGACATGTTGAGGAGCGGATTTTGTAGTTTTCCTATATGGTGGCCATATTATATGTCACAATGTCCATGTCATGAGGATTACAGATTTCAATCAGCCAAGAGACTGGGTTGGCAAGCCATACCCCTACATCTGGCAAAAGGCCTGGTGAACAAAGTAACCAACCCTACTATTACCCAGAATACGATCTGAACCCATGTGTCATACACAAACACACTTGCCTAGAAAATCCCACTATGTTGCTAGTACCCTGCACATTGCTGGCAGATAGTAGGCATGGTGTGATTGCAGTGGGCTGCAGAGGGCATGGCACCCTGTCCATCAGTACAATAGGCACATAATTGCGGACAATGCATCTTCACTATGTTCCCCACTGGATGCCTGCAACATATGTGGTGCCATCAAATGTGATCCACAAAGGACATACAATGCCTTACACACATGCCCTGTATGGACAGATGCCACTGACACCAGGGAATACCTGTATCATGCTATCTATGCAAGTGCAGGGTCAACCTGCTGTCTATTAGCAGGTCCTGCTACACCAGGCCAGGATTGGCACATCTGATGATAACAGTCTGTGTACATAACATGTGCCAGGCAAACCAGGTACACTTAAACATGTCACTGTACTCTAATGTGGGATGTGCACATCCCAGGCAATGTCCATGTCAAGGACTATCAAACACAGACATGGCATGCATTGCAAAGCAATGGCCACACACAAGAGTAACCAGGATGACAGGACGGGTAATACAATACCCATCTGTGTGGGACACTGCAGACACTACACCCCTGAACCACACCGCAGACCATTGTCAGGTGGCCTGATGCCAAGGATTATCCCTCACCCAGCCTTGTACAGCAATCTTGCACAGCCAACCACTACACACCCATAAAGCAATGCAAACATGCATGTCTATACTGGCACCTTGTGCCTGCATGTGGGGTGTGATGTTCCCAACCACAGTCACATCCAGTATAACTCCCATTGGCATACTGACTGATGTCAGACATGTTCACATGCCCTAGCCCATAGAACCTCTGGATAACCCCTGTGGTGCATGTAATACATGTGCATTACTGTGGTGTGGCAAACTAAGTAGTTAGAAAGTGTATTTGTGAGCCTGCCAAAGTGTGCCAATGTATCTGAGTCCCTTAGAGAGAGTGGTTGTTTTGACAATGACATATGTTCATGTGGACAGCCATGTGTGCTACACCTAATGTATGTCTACTATATCTCTGTTGCAGATGTCGCTCAGCAGCACACATATATGTTCTTAAAGCACATTAAGATGTCAGCTATGTGGCAAATGGAATAACTGCATGAACTTGTAATAGTAATGGCTAGTCAATCAGGGTTTTGAACCCCTGTACTGGTAGGTGTGTAACAGAAGATGCTTAGGTTTTTAGTCTCCCAGCCCTTCTCTGATGTACTTTGCCTCTGTCTGTCCCTCCCGCCCACTCTTTGGTGGATGTGGAGATGTACATCTGCTCAGCAGCAGCTTGTGTTTTGTAAGTGATGGTCATAATCAGGTGATGGCCTCTGCACCTATTGCAGTCCTCCTCTAGCTGATTGCATGTGGAACAGCTGTGGTGACATTCCCATAGCCAATTGCATGGAAATACAGTACAATATCTAGGAACATCATGTTGGTGTTTGCCCATGACAGTCACTGTAAGTGGAATCTGGATCTGGTGTTTGGTAAACAGCATCACAGATGAAATCTGGTTATTCCTCAAACAACATACACAGTGGAAAATAGCTTAAAGACAGGAGGGCGATGTGCCAGACATGACTACAGCATGTAAGTGTAGCTATGCTTCATTCAGACTACTGCCGATTTAACAGGTTGTGTGTGGTAATGGCTAGTCTGTATGTTTTAATAACTGACAAGAAAACCCCCATCTGTAGGATCATCTGTGGACCGGTCAGTGTGTGGAACCATTTGTTTGTTGTGTGATGCCAGTTAGAAACATTTACATGTGTCCAGTGTACACATGTGTGAAATAGACAGCTATGTATGGGGCATGCTTTTTTTTGCTGGAACAGATTGCCCTTTTTTTCTTTTATGTTTAGGTGAGAGTGGGATGTTGGGGAAGGATAGTAGGTATGATCAGGGAGGATAGGTTGGGTAGGATGACAGACAAGACAAACAAGACGTGGTATATGACACATGTGGGGGGATCACCTAGGACAGGGCGGGGTGTTTGGAAGTAGCAAGCCCATGAGACCACAAATAGATACAGTGGGACTGAGGTCCCCACCCATGGGCAGTCACCACTGCACCTTCACAGCCCAGAAGGTGGCTGTGCTCGGGGCTGTCTAGGAGGGGCAGGCTCACCCTCTAGTTGTGCCACTCAGCCCTCAAGCTGGCATAGGCAGTCTTGAATCTCCCTGTTGAGCTCCCTTTGCACCAAGGCCCGGACCGTACCACGGGTGATAGCTTTCTGTCCACTCCCACTCCCAGGGGAGGCCAAGCCCCATCCCTTATGGCAGTTCCACCCAAAGGTGGTGCAGGGCCAATGGATGAGGAAGTCCCAGGCTGGGCCCCAGATGTGCTGGTGCCCAGTGCCATGGCCAGCTGAGGTAGGGCAGGTGGGTCCGCTGGGACCGGCCTTCCCATACGAGCTATGTTGTAGCATGTTTAAGGCAGATATGGGTTAGTAATAGTCAACAGCATTCACGATTAGTTATAACAGCATGCATAGGAATTCTCATTACCCAGGGCACCAGAGATAAAATAGTTGCAGAGCAGGAAGAACACATGTATATATGGTTAAACAGTGGCCATTACAACAACATGCAGGTTTCATTGATGGCAACAGGACTCCAATATGGGAGTATTTTAACATGGCACATGCATAGAAACAGATGTGAATATCTATAAACCAAAAGGACATATGTCCCAACAAAGGTTAGGAGTGAAGACATACCAAATGAGTTGTGTAAATCGGTTATTTTTGCACATGTGGTAGGGGTGAGAGAGAGAGAGTTCAGTTAACAACTAATAAATCTTTGTAGTTTTCACAACATTCATAGTCACTGCAGTGGTCTGTCCCTTACATGTATTATTACACTACTCAATGGCGTTATATTGTACAATGTTATGTTTGTAGATTAGTATGTATGGGACCTGTGTCTTACGTACAGGCTTGACAAGATGCAGGTGTTAATGCAACATGTTTTGAGACTGCTATCATACACTTTGTGTGAGATGCTGGGATGACAGGTATGCTTGCATGTACATTCTCTGACTATGTACAAGTCTGACTATCAGTTATATGTCATTAACAGCTGCCTACATTTCTTGGATCATTACACTAATTTGTCAGGGGAACAGGGCAAAAGGCAGGTGATGTGGGCCATTTATCAAGACATACTGGGCAGATTGGAACAGTTGAAGGGTATGAATATGCATGCCACTTTCTATTTGAGCATTCTAGCAAAATCTGCACAGTTGTTAAGTGTATATATGCATACAGCTTTCTCTCTGAACATTCTAACAAACTGTTTGCAGTTATGTGGAATGGTTATGAATACAACTTACTGGAGCTCCTGGGATCCAAAGCCCTGCTGTGTGTGACAAAAGCATTACAGTTAAGATCACAGTACACTATGCTATCAGGCAATTGTTGTTATATACATATATATATATATATATATATATATATATATATATATATATATATATATATGTATATATCGGCATTACTATATACAGATATATCTGTATATGTAAGCATACATGTATATAGTTATATATTGCTGTCTATGTATATCTAACAACATATGGGTGTATGGGTGTTTGCATATGTATATATGTATATATGTATATATCACGGAAACAGATAGCTGGTGCCAGAGCCATGGCCTGAAGTTAAACGCCAAAAAATGTATAGTCATACCCTTCGGGAAAAACAAGGTAACCCCAAGCTACCATACAGGTGGCAATCCACTAAGCACAGAAGAGGTTATCAGGGACCTGGGAACCCAGGTTGACAGTGGCCTTTCTTTTGACACTCACGTTGCTAAAGTGGTTAGAAAGACCTTCTACATTGCCCACCTGATCATGAAGGGATTCACATCCAGATCTAGTGAGGTCATTGTTCCCCTGTACTCTTCACTTATCAGACCAATGATCGAGTACAATACCCCATTCGGGATGTATCTCACCCGACATCTGCAGCAATTGGAGAGACCCCAAAAGTTCCTCACCAAAAGGATAAGGGACTCCAAAATCTGTCATATGCTGCCAGATTGAAGAAACTCCAGCTCTATTCAGTCGCATACCGTCTGCTCAGAGGTGACATGTGCCTGACATACAAGGCCATGTCCAACCCGGAATTAATGGACATGCTCCACCTCAAAAAATCCAAATCCACCAAAACCACTAGAGCAAGCGACTTAAACCTTAGCACGGACATAAATAGGATGTGCTGGAGGGATAGATTTATCACTCAGAGACTCCCTATGCTGTGGAATAAAATCCCGGTCCATGTGAGGCAGATCACCTCGCTGGCTCTGTTCAAGAGAAATCTTGACCTGTGGATGGGAGATCGTAGGTTTACCCCTGGAATCATCTCTGTGTCACTGCTGGACAGGGGCAAAACAAACTAATGGGCACAGTATTTTTTCATATAAGGGGTGACGTAAGCCACAAAAATTTGGGCTAGGCTTATAAATGCCTTAGGGCAGATAGCCTAGTATAAACCTATGAACTGATGAACCTATATATCTATATGTGTGTATGTATATGTATTATGTCTCTGTATGTATACATTTGTACTATGGAGAGGGAGAAGTATATCTCCATGTAGCTATTGGTAGATATACACAGACATTCCTCTACATATATACATCTACATCTGGTTATTCCATTCTTTGCCATGTAGACTAGACTTTGCTGCAGTGGGACCCATAGCGGGTGTGGCTGCTCGTTGGGTGATGCCTCTGCCCAATGAACACTTTTGCTCACATTCCTGGGGCTGTCCGTGTAGACGCACATCAGCCAACACCTGCACACTTAGACCCATAACTAGATACCCATAGTTCCCCAACCCGCACCTCCTCTACAGCACCCATCCTTCCTCTGGGTGCAGGTCGGGTCTGAACATACCACTACACGCTGCCCACTCTCCACTTCATAGTACTCATGTCATACATTGTCTCGACCCATGGGTCATCAGGCTTTCCCACCCTTGTATTCCTGGTTTGTACCCACCCCAGCCAGAATGGTCATCATATCAGTTTCCTTTGGTTATATGACAATTTTTGGGGCATCCCACAAGGGACGCTCCTATCTGTGTTCCAAGATTAGATTTCATGGGTCCACTCTGTACCCCCCTCGGTACTATCCTGCCTTTGATCTGGGAGGCAGTGGACTATTTACATTGTTTGTGGGTTTGTGTGTATGTTTACATGCCCCCTGCACTCGTACACGTTTCCTGTGCATGTCGAGGGTGCGGCAGCATGCCCTCATAAATATTCATATGGTGCTGCTGCACTATCTGTAAGGAGGACACTCGGTGCAAAGCTAAAACCGCCCTTGCGCTGAGCTTCATGAATCCCGGGGTGTGAGTTGAGCATTGGTTATTAGTGTGATCAAGGCCTTGCTGGAGTGTTAGTAAATGTGAGTAGGAGTTTAGGATGATCCTAGCTTGCAGTCTTCTCTGAAATTAGTTATCCAAAGATTATTAGTGTTTGCTTGAACCACAGTGAAATAGATTCCAAAGAGGGGAGGAGAGGATCTAGAACATAACATAGATCCATTTTGCTTTTTGGAAGGTGTACCATTTCGTCTGACTGACTAAATTCTGTCTGATAGCCAGGTAGTATTCTAAGCAAACTCCAAAGAGGTTGATGTTTTAGCTGAGTTAACTTATTTATGATGACAGAAAGGGGAATGATATCAAATGCTTTGGCTCACTCCATGTAAGCAGTGTAAATGGGAAGTAATTCACCTAGAGCTTTGGTGATTTTTTCAAAGAAAGGTGTGAGCCACACTTGCCAAAGCCAAACTATGAAGAATTTAGTGTATGTGGATCTTGTGTATCCTTAATGATTATTCCTACAGTAAATTGTTGTTGGATTTACCTGCAAAGCTAGTGAGAATGATGGGCCTATAGTTACATGCTTCAGTGGATGGAATGGCCCTATGGAGGGAAATGGTTATGGTGTTTCTCCATTCTTAAGGCACATATCCTACTCAGATACATTGGTTTAAGATCTGGAGCACAGATTTGGCCAAGTAATGCTTTAGATCTGGGAAAGTTGTCTCACTCCATGGAGGTGTTATTTTTGTTTTGAAGAAGGCCTTGATATTTGGTCAATATTAATGATGTGAGGTAGGCTTAAGTTAACATGGAGAAACTGAGTATATAGCAAGTGGAAGGAAATTGGAGCTGAACTTATTTATCAGGATGTTAGCTATGGGACCTGAGTCGGTGTGGGTAGCATCTTTATATGTGCAGAATGTGAAGAGGTATTATTGTGGATTTTGTACACATAGAAAAAAAAATGTCTTAGATTGTATTCCGCAAAGGTGACTATCTTGTGCTCATAGACAAATCATGCATGCACTGAAGTCACTCAACAAGTACCGTTATGACTCTGATATAATCCATGTTGAAGTGAATGGCTTGAGATGTACCTCTCTGGACTATATGAAGAGAGACAAGATGGAACTCTCTGATTATGTGTCCCAGACAGGTATGTTCCTAGTCCTAAGCAGTATCCTACACTCACCCTGGATGATGCCACCATATAAATAAAAAATTATTGACTTCAACAATTGGCTCAGCTTCTGGTGTCAGTCTAGAGGGATCCAGTATCTGTCAGTCTGGGAGGATATGGTAGACAGACCTCACTGCTTTTCTAGAGATGATCCACACCTGTTCCCCCTAGGCTTTCAGATACTGGCGAAGGACTTGCCTCCCCCATAGTGCCTTTCTTAGGCAATGTCAAAATAACAAATTTTCCAATGTAACAATATCTAATCGAGACAAACTCAGGGTCATGTTGCTTAATGCTAGGAGTTTAAACACAAAACTGCACTCCCTGGAAGGACTCCTCACCGTGGAGGATGCTGATGTCTGTGCAGTTACCGGGGTATGGTTCAAGGAGATTGAGAGCATCCTGGCTGTGCAAGGCTACAATAACTTCCACATGTTCAGACCTCAAAATGAGCATGAAAGAACTAAAGGTGGAGCTGCATCAATCTTCATTAAAAACAAATACACGTTGCGACTGGTCAAACAGCCTGACTCTCGAGCTACTCCATGTCCAGTTAAATATTGGGAAGTGCCATACCACATCATCGCTAGCTATAGATTCCTGACCATGAACCAGAATAAGCACACAGCCTACCTCATTTTACTGGATTTCCTTCCCATACATCCCAACACCTTATTCATGGGAGATTTCAACTATCCTTCCATAGATTGGGGGACATACATGAGCAAAAACAAGCTCGCCCAGAGGTTCCAGGAATTTGTTAGCACAAATGCTCTTTAACAGATGCTCTGCACCCCAATTAGAGGCTCTAATGTTCTGAATGTAGTACTCCCCAACATGGGGGGGTGTCATAGTTCTTCCCCATGTGTGATGCCATCCCTGTTTAGGTCGTACTACAAATCAGTGTCATTTTAAATAACTACTGGAACTGACACCCTCACAGGAACAAAAATGATAAAAAACTTTACCAAAGCTAACTACAGCCTACTAAATGATAGTATAAAAAGCTTCGTACCACCCATAATTGCAGACACCAAAGATCACTATGCAGACGTATATGCAAATTTCTTGTGCAAACACTTAAAGTACTGCATAAACTATGCTGTACCTCACTGGATCAAAACCAGGTCTTAACATAAAAACAAGCCATAGTGGTGGACTTCAAGTATAAACAGATTATATGACAGCAGAAAGAAACTGTTGTCCAAAAGCAAGAGAAATATCATTCTGCAGAGGAAGAGTTCCTCCTAAGCCTAAACAGGAAAATGAGAAATCCTGTAAACTCTTTTAAAGAAAATTATGAATCTAAAATCACATCCCTAGCCAAGGATAATCATAATACATTATTTAACTGCATCCGAAGTCTAAAAGGGAATGCCCAGCTATGTGCCAAACTGGTTGAAGATGTGATCACTCATACTACACTGGAAGATATCCCCAACCTGCTAGCTGACAGATTCAGTGTGAACTTTAACCCTCTATCCCCACCTTCCATATGACAAAGCATACCTGACTCCAACCCTCTGCCTAGTATTTCTAGAGAACAGGTAATCTCTGCACTCCCCAAGGGCAAAAACACAGCCTAAATGGGACCAGATAATATCCCAGGTTGTTTACTAAACAATCTAAAACAAGACCTAGCGGACTCACTTGGTGCTCTCTTTAATCATAGCTTAAGAATTGGCTACATTCCTGCAGAATGGAGAACAGCAACAGTAAACCCCCTGCACAAAGGGGGACCATCAACTGCCCCTGGGAACCACAGACCCATAAGTCTAATCAGCCTCATCTGTAAAGCCATGGAAAGAAGTATCATGGACTTTATCAACAAGGGCATATGTGACCTCCAGACACTGGACACAACTTAGTTTGGCTTTGTTAAGGGTAGATCATGCTAATTAAACCAGGTAGACTTCTTTGAGAATGTCACCAAAGCCATGGATGAAGGTAAGATATTGCACACAGCCTATCTCAACCTTGCCAAAGATTTCAAAACAATTCCCCACTCTGTCATAATTGAGAAACTCTCCCAGATATGGATTAACCCTTATGTTTCTAGATAAATAGCCAATTGGCTCACTGACAGAAGACACTCTGTCAAAATTGGTGACTCCACCTTCACCAGTAGACCCATCACCAGTGGAGTACCACAGGAGTTTGTGCTGAGTCCTTTACTGTTTGCCATCTATTTCTCAGAAAGCCAGGCCAAAGTACATGGCCATTGGCTCACCACATTCACTGATGATTGCAAACTGGGAATAATCATTGAGTCCCCCAACAATGTCAACATATTACAAGAAAGGCTAACATAAACAAATGATTGGTGCCAAAACCATGGCCTAAAACTAAATGTAAAAAATGCATTATGGCAAAATGCAATTCCCTACAAATTACAATATTGACAGCACCCCCATGAGTTCCAACTCAGTGGTGCAAGACTTGGGAAAACAGGTTGACAGTAATCTGAACTTTGACCACCATGTTTCCACAGTGGTAAGGAAAACCTTCTATGTGGGGCACCTCATAAGCAAGGGCATAGCATCCAGGTCAAGGGATGTTATAACTCCACGGTACTTGACCCTCATCTGACCATTAATAGAATATAATGTACCCTTTTGCATGTACCTCACCAGACACCTGCAGCAGCTGGAGAGACCTCAAAGAGATTTCTCAGTAAGAAAATACAGGGACTCCAAAACATGACTCATATGAACAGGCTGAAAGCCTTGTCACTTTACTCTGTGTCTTATAGGCTGCTGAGAAGTGACTTGTGCTTGGACTATAGGGTAATTTCAGACTCTGCCCTAATGGAAATGTTGCACATCCACAAGTCAAAAGGCTCAAGAGTCACTCACTATAGGGATCTGTCTAGCTTGTGACATTAACAGATCATGCTGGACAGACAGCTATGTCTCCCAGAGACTGCCGCTTCTCTGGAATAGACTCTCTAGTCACATAAAACAGAGCTCCTCACTGATCCTATTCAAATATAACCTAGATAATTAGATGGGAGACTGCAAATTCATCCCTGGGGTAGCACCTATGTCCCTCATGGACAGGGGTAGTTGATGTTGATCACAGACCTTCTCTGTTCATAAATTTGTTCTGCAAACTACCCAAGAAAAAACAAATGGGGATACTTGGGATTAACATGGCTAGGTTTGTAAAGGCTCTAGGGCTGCTAGCCTAGTAACTTCCTATGAACCTATGAACCTATAGACCTCTTCTCTTAGTATTCTTGAGTTTCCTATAAATTTCGTTAAGCTTTGTTTTATGATGTGGAAAAGAGCAACAGATAGATAAATAGATGGATAGATAAATAAAAGTACAAGTCATACATTAAAATGCAAAATCATCAAACACAAGCTGTTTGATGCTTGCTTTTCAACAAAACAAGTGACAAAAAAGAAAAATCAAAAACAATGAGAAATAAAAAGATTGCAAAAAGAAATACAAAAAATTCCTTTTGTGGTCAAGTGGGTTTCCTCCAGGTGCTCCGGTTTCCTCCCAAAGACATGCTGTAGGTGGATTTGACACTCTAAATTGGCCCTAGGTGTGAGTGCGTGCATGTGTGTGCCTTCTGTGGGAGGTTGGGTGCTGGGCTGGCAACTCGGCACAGTAAAACTTCACTGCCATTCATGAGAGGACAGGTGATCCGCTGTGGCGACCCCTAAACAGGAAAAGAAGAAGAAGTAGTTTAATGAAAGTATTTTTATATGGTAAGGTGTCAAGTTAGGGTTTGGGGCAGGGCAGGATTAGGTTTAGAATTTGGATTAGAGTTAAGGTTATCACACATTAATAACATGGTGCAGGTGGATGGTGAAGCCATTTAAACTATAGCACTTAGGTTTGTGGGTTGTTTATGTGGGTCAGAATATTTTAGGAGTAACACTGTCTCTTTTTTGTGTAGGCAGTACATAAACTACATAGCATTTTAGCAAGTAACATATTGTCTTGCTATTAAACTTAGTTTTTTCTACATCCATCTTAATTCAGATAATACAGAAAATTGCAGTCCATAACCTTATAAACAATGCAGTATATTTTACTCAACCCAAACTTGAGACTTGCAAAACCAAATGGTTTCAGCATATAACTTCAGATAAAATAGTTTTTCACAGCAGGTTTACAGTTCTTAACACACTGTCTTAGAGACAGGAAGATAAATTGAAAATGGCCTTAGTCTCTTAAACCAGCACCCAGAGTATTCCAGATTCTTTCAAAAGGAATGGTTCTTGAACATTATTACAGTTTTTAATGGTATTTCCCCACAGTAAAGCTATACCAATTGTCAGAATGCCTTTTTCTGAAGGCTTCATATCACCTTTAAGTAGCCTAATATGCATTTTTCAGTTTTGCACTCTTGATGTCATATGTCGCTTCTTTTGAGTAAGTTCACCTTTAACTTGATGAGCCCTTTTTAGGTCCTAACATTTCTGTGATGCCTCTATCTTCTTCTATACCTTTAGCTCCTACACAGTGTTTCTCTTTTATATGCCTACACAACTTTCTTATTACCCTTTCCTGACAGATCTGTATTTATTTATGTCGTCAGTAAGAAGAGGTCTCCATAACAACACACAATACTCTGGGTGGAATCTTACCAGTTCCCAATACAGAGTTGTAAAGGAGGAATAGCAAAGTTTTGCTTTTAATTGGTGAAGTTCTTCATCATTGGCATAGTGATATTTTTTAGCTTGTGATAAACATTACAGCAGAAGTCTAGTATTCACAAAATTCTAGGAAAACATGAAATGCAAGGATAGAAAAGTCAACACTCAGTTTAGCTGTGTGATTGTTTGTAGTTTGTAAAGAGAAGCAGCAGAAGAAGGGAAATGTCATGTATAAGTATTAAAAACATCACTCATGCTCTGCTGCTAGGCCTAATTAATAACATAACGTTTGGATTGGTGTTTTTGAACCATTGCTATAAATGTTTCTACAAAACATGAGGTTTTAATTGCGAAACACTGATATATCTGCCAAACTAGTAGGTTGTTTACTAAACAACTGAAATGAAGCACAGTGAATACAAAACACTCAAGATTTAATTTCAAAAGCTGCCTCCATGGATGTTCTTAACTAAAACCCGAGAGCCATTTGGCAGCTTTTGTAATGAGTAAAATGTTTTTATCCTATATTCTAGTTGCCCCGTTCACTTGCCATCACATGCATTTTTGTCTTTTCTCACCTCTTGCACTATAATTCATCACTGAGCTATTTGAAGCATATATGGATTTAAAATGCTATGCAATCACATTAAAAAAACTCTGACTCTAACATTTATGATGTTTCTTAAGATAAAGTCCAGTCTTCCATGAAGACTACAGCATAATACAAATCACAATGCCACAGTAAAGTATGCATTGTATGGTCTCTGTCAAATGTAAAAAGGTTCATGATCATTGTAACTCTTGGGATTACTAGTTCACTGGATGTACACTATTACACATATTGCAATATCCACAGAGAGGTTCTCATTCTGTTCACCACCTTGGTTTAACTTGTAGAACTAGTGTGCAAACCAGATCAAATATAAGTACTCTTGGACAGTATTTTGAAGATGACAGGCAGGTGTAGCTTTGAAATGTCATTTGAAAACAAAATATTGCAGTATGTATTAGTCAGTACCTGAAAAAGAAGTAGCTCAGTGAGAGAGATGCCGCCTGAAGAAATGATGAGACCGGGTGCTGATGTTGTTTAAAGGGGATTTAAGTAGTGATGTGTCCACTTAAATAGCAGATGTTCTTTGAGTGCTTTTTTGAATTCATGGGGATGAGTTAATTGTCTGATGGGTACAGGTAGCTTGTTCCAGGCTAGAGTTGGGGAATAGCTGTAGAGGTTTTGATCCATAGATGTTTTGGGTTTGTATATTATAAGTTGTTCTAGGTTGGCACTCCTGAGAGTTCTGGTGGGGGTGCAAACAGAAATGAGGGAAGAGATGTCTCGACAGGTGGAAGGTTTGTAAAGGTAGAGAATAGAGTGTAGGAGTTGGGAAAGCAGAAGTTGATGGGGGGAACGCCAGACAGCTTAAGGCTTTAAGTGAAAAACAGCGATGTGTGAGAGAGGTCTGTTAGTAGCAAACCAAGCTACCTTATTGCAGGAAGGTTCAAGTTTCGTTAAAAGAGAAGACTGAAAGTTAGTCATGGTTTGGGAGTTGTAGAGGAGGCTGGGTAGAAGATAGACATAGGCTAGAGAAATTCAAGAGTCTTTGGTTAGGAACTTTTTGTTTCTATATAGCAGTCCTAGTTTTCTTAATGCAGTGGTGGACATGGAGGTCAAATTTGAGCTGGTCATCTATAATGGCCCGTAGAAGTGTAGTGTGGGTTTCCACATTTATGACAGTATTGTTTAGTGAGATAATGGAGAAGGTTGGTTTGGTATGGGAGAGGGATTTTGGGAGGAATAGAAGAAGTTTTGTCTTTTTAGGATTTAGTATGAGCTGGTTATTAATGAGCCAGTTTTTGACTGAGTTGAGAGACTTTTGGGGGAAAGTATGTAGGTCAGAGAGACTATTAGCAGTGGAGATGATTTTGGAGTCATCAGTGTATTGTATGAGGGAGGATTGAGGACAGGATATGGAGAGGAGGTTAGTGATGATATTAAATAACAAGAGACCTAGAATTGACCCTTGAGGAACTGCCATTTTATTGGGAGGAAGGGAGAAGTTGCTGAGAGCCATTTAGCAGCTTGCAATCTTTTGGATAGGTAACTGAAGAACTAGGAGATAGTAGAACTGGAAAGAATAAGGTTAGAGAGTTTGGAGAGTAGAGGGGGGTGAGAGATAGTATCAAAAGATTTTGAGAGGTCTAGGAAGAGGCAGGAAATTTGTTGTTGTCTCTAGCTAAGGAAATTGTATGAGTGAAAGTGGTATTGTGGTTAGGGTGGAAGCAGTGTTGGGTGGAGGTGAGTAGGTTTTGTTGTAGGAGGTAATCAAGTATCTGCTTGGGAATGCATTTTTCAAGTATTTTGGAGAGGGGAACATGATTGCAACTGGCCAGAAATTTTATAGCTCAATGGAGTTTCCTCCTTTGTGGATGGGTATTGTATAGAATTACTTCCAGAGTGAGAGCATTATGCATTCTCGTATTGATCGATTAATCTGGATGGAAATGGGTAAGGCAATAGAGTTAGCTGCAAGTTTGAAGAAGAGTAATGGTAGTTTGTCAGTAGAAGGAGAGAACGGTTTAAGCTTAAGGAGGAGCTTTTTTATATAGCTAGTGGGAAATGGTTTCAGTGAGAAGGAGTTGTTTTGGCTGGGGGGGAAGGGGTGTGGTGAGTGGATCTAGGGGCTGATAAGAGATTGTTAATGGTGTGTATAAAGTACGTGTTAAGAATGGTGGTTGTTCCTTCTGGAGTGTCATTTGGGCAGGGGTTGGGAGTTGCAGGATTACCAGGGTGAAGGATTTGGTTGATGGGATTCCAGAACTTTTTGGGGTTACTGGGATGGATAGTTTGAGGTTTTAAGTAGAAGTTTTTCTTGCCAATGTTTACTTGTTTTTTGATGAAGTTATGAACTTGTTTGTAGGTTTTTAGGTGGATAGTAGATTTAGTACTACTCCAGAGCTTCCAGGCATTGTCTCTATTGTGCATGAGTGAGCGAGTAGACTAGGTAAGCCAGGGAGTGGAGAGAGAGAGATTTGGCACTAATGGATTTTAAATTCTATTTTTTAAAATCCTCTTGGTGTAGCTGCTTGTCTCTTTGGATGGAGTGCTCATACCTAAGCTTCTCCTTTTAATTCTACTTTCCCTGGATCCCTACCAAGCCAAGTTCAATCTATTAGCCTGAAGTGCTCTTTAACAGAATCAGGCAACCTTGGAATGAGTGTTATTTTCAAAATATACAAGAACATCACCTTTTAATTCTACTTTCCCTGGATCCTCACCAAGCCAAGTTCGATCTATTGGCCTGCAGTGCTCTTTGACAGAACCAGGCAACCTTGGAATGAGTGTTTATTTACAAAATATACAAAAAGTATGTTTTATCCTTCAGACAAAATTAATTGCTAGCCCTTGTTTAATTTCTATTTTTAAGTAAAGCACTCCATCATGGACATTAGCTTGCCCACTCCCCATACTGTACTTCCTAACAGCAGTCTCCCTTTGCAAGCTGTTTCAACTATTTGAAAGCCCTGCTGCTTTTCTAGTATTACTAAACCCTTTCTCCTATAACTTGTGGTCTTTCTAAATCCCACATACTCCTGGTTACAAATGTTTATTTTATTTCAAAAGAATGGTATGCAAAACAAGTAAGTCCAAAGCACCTACTGATTTTCCTTATTGCTTCAGAACATTAGCTGCCCCCATTCTGTACTTCTAACTGCAATCTATCTTTATATGCTGTACTATTTGTATGCTCTGCTGTTTCTCTACTTCTACTAAACCTTTTCTCTTATAAATTCTTGTCTTCCTAATTTCCACAAAACTCCTTGGTAAAATTGGCTTATTTTATTTCAATAAGACAGGTATGCAAAACAAGCAAGTCAAAGTACTTACTGGCTTTTCTTATTTTTTCTGTAGACTTGCACATCTGTGAAATCAGGGCTATCCCTTTTCATTATACTATTGGCTATCCTCCACTTTTCTGGTCTATTCTGATCCTACCCCTCCCCACAAGAACAATCGCAGCCTAATCAGGGCCAGCCCTTTTCATTGTAACCTATAAACCTACTGATAGTCTTCCTTCATCTGTTGCCCACTATGCTTCCTTCCCTTCCCCCAATTTCCACCCACCCCAGTAGTCCTACCTTTATTACAAAAAGTAACCCCTCCCACCCTTCAACCTATAACATCACCACACCTATACTTCCTCCTACAACTTCTCACTACTTTCTCTCCTACTCAGTTAATATGTACAAGCACACCCTACCTATACTCACTGCATGCACACTCCTTGCATACATCACATCTTACCAAATGTCCACCACTCCTGCACTAAACCACTACCACTGTATCACCACACACACCACAACTCATATCCCACCTCTACTCTACTACTCTCTCATCAAGTAAACAACCTTCCCAATACAACGACAATGATTCCACTTAGATTTATTCTTTAAAACAAGACTTAGCACCTCGGCTAACACAGCCTTCAATGAGTACAAAATAATAATACAAAACCACTCCCTTATATACCTTAAAAATCAATTAATCAATCAATTAATCAATATAACATTTAAAGAGACTCCATTTCATAAATAGAGAAAAAGAAAAAAACATAATTATACAAAGCATAAATTACAATAAATATTTCCAATTAATTTCCATATTTAAACCGTTTGGTGATAATGTATTATATTTTAATATAAAGATAGACTCTTTATACAATAACATATTTTTAGTAGCTTATAATCACCTTTTTTAACAAAAATCTGCTCTAAAATGGTTGCCTGTAATAAATTTGCATTACTATTATGAAATTCTAAGAAATGTGATGCAACTGAATTTTCTATAACCCCCTTCCTAATATCACGAACATGTTCCTGCAATCTAACCCTAAATTTTCTCTTAGTTTCTCCAATGTAAAAAAGATTACATGGACATTTAAGACAACAAATAACCCCTTCAGTATAACAAGGAAACAATTTGATTGGTACAAATATTTTATTATTTATTTTATCAAATGTTAATTTTATCAAAGGGCACACGGTACAAGTATAACAAGGTACAGTGCCAAAAGTATTTAGTGCAAGTTTCAACTTGTCAGTAGGGCATATATAATATGCTCTCACTAACATATCACGTAAACTTTGACCCCTTTTAAAAGCAATTTTAGGATTAGCAGGAAGTAATTTACCCAGAACTCTATCAGTTTTTAAAAATTTCCAATAGTATCTCACTATGTTCCAGATCTTGTTACTCAATAAATTATATGTGGTGACAAAATAGATATCATCTATTTGTACTTTATTATATTTTTTAGGTATATTAGTCTGGTTAGTATGACCCTCTATGGTTGTAATAAACTTATTTATAGAATCCATCAGGCATTGAATTGAATAGCCTCTATGTAAAAAAATGTCAACAAGTTTACAGATCTGTTTTACTAAATCTTGATAGTCATTACATAACCTAGACAGCCTGACAATTTCTCCATAAGGTAAGGATTCAATAGTATGAGGAGGATGACAACTAGTTCCAAACAAATATTGATTCCCATCGATAAATTTTTGATGAACCGAAGTGAATATCGGTTCATCTACTTTACCCACTAAGGTGATATCTAAAAAATTGACTTTTGGCCCTACTTGCAAGCCATCAAATTTAATATCACATTTATTATTATTAAGTTCAAGTACAAAATTAGATACTAAGTCAACGCCTCCCTGACACAAAAAAATTAAGTCATCAATATATCTGAAATATAACAGCACATGATTCTGTACAAAATTATTAGTATAAATATAATCTAATTCAAATTTTGCCATGAAAATATTTGCATACATGGGGGCAAAAGGCGCCCCCATGGCAGTACCCTTAATTTGATGGTAAATATTTTCATTAAAACTAAAAAAATTATTAAACAAACAAAACTCAGTTAAATCCAAAACATAATGAGAAACAGGGCTATCACCTAAGAAATAATGTAAAGCTCGAATACCATCTCGATGATTAATATTAGTATACAAACTCACCACATCTAAACAGATCCAGAACATATCTTGACTCCAATGCACATGTGAAATTTTCTGAATGAAATCATAAGAGTTCTGAATATATGAATCCAATTTTTGTACATATGGCAATAAGTATTTGTGTATAACTTCTCCTGCATTATGTAAAAAATAATTGGTAGCCGCAATAATAGGGTGACCAGGAGGATTATTAAGACTCTTATGCAGTTTGGGAAGACAATAAAAAGTAGCCAATGAACAATTATCTATATTAAATTTAGTGTCTAAGGCTTTTTTATCAAAATAGCCCAAACGAACACCTTTTTCCATCAAAATAGCAAATAAAGCTATTGATTTCATATAATCCTTGTGAGCTGTTGTTTCAAAATATTTGGTCTTTCTGACCTTTTCTTTGGTTGTTTGGAACCTTCCCAATACACCCTCTAGATAGACTACAGACCACAATACCTAAACTAAAAACAGCCCCACAACCTAACATAACCCTACCACCATACCTATTACCCACAGAACACAATCAAAAAAACTTCCCTTATAAGCAAGCATATACAGAAATTAATAAAACTAATAATCTCATCCATATCCAACCTAGCACTCAGTGGAGACATTCATCCTAATCCTGGTCCCTCTATCTCCAACCCCTCCACTCATAATCAGACTACAAACCACATCTCCCAAATCACAGCCAATAGAAAGCCAACCAACCTCCTGATAAGCCTAAAAGGTGCATGAATTCCATGCCACCATATATTTCTCCTCCCCTGATGTAGTGATCCTTACAGAAACATGGTTAAAACCACTCATTACTAATGAACAACTCCTCCCTACTGGTTACAATATACTAAGAGAAGACCAACTAAACAAAAAAGGAGGTGGTATAGCTATAATATTTAAACAGCATCTAGAAATCCAGATCTTAAAGTTAGCAGTTCCCCAAATAGGTAAGGAAGAAATAATATATACCAACCTTAAAATAAACCAAAATAAAACCCTAAACATAATAGGTTGCTACTTTCCACCTGGCCACAACATCCCTCCACTTGAAAACCTCCTCAGCTGGACTACCCACCACCCACCCCAAGAAACTTTAATTCTAGGAGACTTCAACACTGACTGGCAATCCTGCTCTAGCAACCACCCAGCCCATCATGTAAATCTTCATGGCTTCACCCAACTAGTCCAGTCACCTACTAAGATAAATAACTCCAGTAAACACACTACTCTTGACTGGATACTAGTCAATAAGAGCCCCCAGTCATATATAGCAGGCTGCTTATCTGACAGCCTCAGTGATCACTCCCCAACTTTGCTACTAAGAAAACACCTTTATAAAGCAAAATCCATCATCTGCCATCAAATACACAAAAAAACTAACTTCAACCCTCTCTCATTCAGCTCATCCCTAAAAGACTGTAACTGGCAACCTCTAAAATACCTCAAACTAGATGACGCAGTTGACTACTTTAATAAAACATTCCTAAGCATCCTTAATTACCATACCCCCATAAGACGTTCCCAAACTAGAGCCCAGCAATCCCCATGGCTACAAAAAAACACCAAGTCTGAAATGAAAAACGGATAAAGCGTGGGACAACTGGTGCAAAACCAAAACCCCCTCTACTAGGCAAAAATTCCTAGAACTACACAATAGAACCAAAAAGCTTATGAAACAGGACAAAATCCAATACTACCAGTCTGCCCTTACCTCTTCCCAACATAACCCCAAACAATTCTGGTCCTCAATAAACTCCATCCTCCACCCAGGTAAAGTAATTATACCCACTCCTAACTTAACTTACTCCTCCAAAAATATTGCTACCTCTTTCAACAATCACTTCACACAAACCGTACTATCACTAGCTAGACAACACAACCCCACCCCCATAAACCCACACCATCAACTAGAACTAACAATTTCTCCACTAACTTCTCTTTCTCTCCTGTTCCTACCTCCAAAATAAAACAACTACTAACTAAACTTAAAACCACCAGATTAGCAGCAGACAACCTCCCAGGTGAATACATTCAACTTGCAGCTGACGCTCCAGCCTACCCCATATCACTCTTAATTAATAGATCTCTGTCAGAAAGTTATGTTCCCACACTATGGAAAGTCTCACACATAATTCCCCTACACAAAGGAGGCCCCTCTACAGATCTAACCAATTACTGCCCCATAGCTATTCTCTCACCACTCTCCAAAATACTAGAGAGATGCATACATTCTCAAGTCTCAGATCACCTCCTTGCTAACAACCTTCTCTCCAACACACAACATGGTTTCCGACCTAACCATAGCACCACCACCGCCTTACTCTCATTCTTTAACACTATCCTACAAAATAAAAATGCAGGTTATCTCTCCTCAGCTGCCTTCCTAGACCTCTCTAAAGCTTTCGACATGGTCCCACACAAGCAACTCATCTTTCTTCTCAATAACCTATCCTTCTCTCAACCAGTCATCAACTGGTTTCAGAGTTACCTATCTGACCACCAGCAAGCAGTTGTTTGGCAGGACAACCTATTCTCCCAACTACCAGTCTCCATAGGAGTTCCCCAAGGGTCCATCCTGGGACCCCTACTCTTCTCTATTTTCACCAATAATCTAGCCTCAGCCACAACACATGGCACACTCATACAATACGCAGATGACTCAATCATCATCTGCACAGCCCACTCCATACCAGAACTGCAAAAAGTCACACAGGAAGCATTTTCTTCTATTGAAACTTGGTTATCTGATGCCCAACTAATACTCAACCCAAACAAAACAAAATTACTAATCTTCCAACCCACCAAACTTACCTTAGACAGCTCTCACTTTAACATCACAGCAAAAGACAACACCACCATCCATCCTACAGAATACACCAAATTACTAGGAGTAGAAATAGACAATAAACTGAACTTTGACATTCACATTTTCATGACCATTAGAAAAGTGCACAAAATACTAGGAGCAGTATGTAGAAATCAGCAACTACTTACCAAAGCAGCTAAACTTTTGGTAGGAAATTCTCATCTTATCTCTACCCTACTCTATGCTTCTCCAGTATTTACTAACCTTAGACAATGCGATCTAAATAAGCTCGAAACCTGCTACAACAAAATCACCAAATTCGCCACAGGGGCTTCCTATCGTACTCACCACTGTCTCTCATTAGCAGAACTGGGCTGGCTAGAGCTCCCCCACCTCCTTCAATGGTACCAACTTGC